>NW_027617007.1:0-159272 GCF_964187855.1 Myxine glutinosa
AAAGTGTTTTTTCCACACTAATACAAGTGCAAAAGTGGTTTCCTGCACCAACACAAGTGCAAAAAGTGGTTTTTCAACACTAACACAAATGCGAAAAGTGGTTTTTCAACACGAACACAAGTGCAAAAAGTGGTTTTTCAACACTAACACATGTGCGAAAAGTGGTTTTTCAACACTATCACAAGTGCAAAAAGTGTTTTTTCCAAACTAATACAAGTGCAAAAGTGGTTTCCTGCACCAACACAAATACGAAAAGTGGTTTTTCAACACTAACACAAGTGCAAAAAGTGTTTTTTCCACACTAATACAGTGCAAAAAGTGTTTTTTCCACACTAATAAAGTGCGAAAAGTGTTTTTCCACACTAATACAAGTCGCAAAAGTGGTTTCCTGCACCAACACGAGTGCGAAAAGTGGTTTTTCAACACTAACACAAGTGCGAAAGTGGTTTTTCAACACTAACACAAGTGCGAAAAGTGGTTTTCCACACTAATACAAGTGCAAAAGTGGTTTCCTGCACCAACACAAGTGCGAAAAGTGGTTTTTCAACACTAAACAAGTGCGAAAAGTGGTTTTTCAACACTATCACAAGTGCAAAAAGTGTTTTTTCCACACTAATACAAGTGCAAAAGTGGTTTCCTGCACCACACAAGTGCAAAAAGTGGTTTATCAACACTAAACACAAGTGCGAAAAGTGGTTTTTCCAACACTAACACAAGTGCGAAAAGTGTTTTTCCACACTAATACAAGTGCAAAAGTGGTTTCCTGCACAACACAAGTGCGAAAAGTGGTTTTTCAACACTAACACAAGTGCGAAAAGTGGCTTTTCCACACTAATACAAGTGCAAAAAGTGGTTTTCCTGCACCAACACAAGTGCGAAAGTGTTTTTCAACACTAACACAAGTGCGAAAAGTGGTTTTTCCACACTAATACAAGTGCAAAAGTGTTTCCTGCACCAACACAAGTGCGAAAAGTGGTTTTTCAACACTAACACAAGTGCGAAAAGTGGTTTTTCACACTAACACAAGTGCGAAAAGTGGTTTTCAACACTAACACAAGTGCGAAAAGTGGTTTTTCAACACTAACACAAGTACGAAAAGTGGTTTTTCAACACTATCACAAAGGCAAAGGTTTTTTCCACACTAATACAAGTGCAAAAGGGTTTCCTGCACCAACACAAGTGCAAAAAGTGGTTTTTCAACACTAACGCAAGTGTGAAAAGTGGTTTTTCAACACTAACACAAGTGCGAAAAGTGGTTTTTCAACACTAACACAGTGCGAAAAGTGGTTTTTCCACACGAATACAAGTGCAAAAAAGTGTTTTTGCCACACTAATACAAGTGCAAAAGTGGTTTCCTGCACCAACACAAGTGCAAAAAGTGGTTTTTCAACACTAACACAAGTGCGAATAGTGGTTTTTCAACACTAACACAAGTGCGAAAAGTGGTTTTTCCACAATAATTACAATTGCAAAAGTGGTTTCCTGCACCAACACAAGTGCGAAAAGTGTTTTTCAACACTAATACAAGTGCAAAGTGTTTCCTGCACCAACACAAGTGCGAAAAGTGGTTTTCTTCAACACTAACACAAAGGCGAAAAGTGGTTTTCAACACTAACACAAGTGCGAAAGTGGTTTTCAACACTATCACAAGTGCAAAAAGTGTTTTTTTCCACACTAATACAAGTGCAAAAGTGGTTTCCTGCACCAACACAAGGGCAAAAAGTGGTTTTCAACACTAACACAAGTGCGAAAAGTGGTTTTTCAACACTAACACAAGTGCGAAAAGTGGTTTTTCCACACTAATACAAGTGCAAAAGTGGTTTCCTGCATCAACACAAGTGCGAAAAGTGGTTTTTCAACACTAACACAAGGGCGAAAAGTGGTTTTTCAACACTATCACAAGTGCAAAAAGTGTTTTTTCCACACTAATACAAGTGCAAAAGTGGTTTCCTGCACCAACACAAGTGCAAAAAGTGGTTTTTCAACACTAACACAAGTGCGAAAAGTGGTTTTTCAACACTATCACAAGTGCAAAAAGTGTTTTTTCCACACTAATACAAGTGCAAAAAGTGGTTTCCTGCATCAACACAAGTGCGAAAAGTGGTTTTTCAACACTATCACAAGTGCAAAAAGTGTTTTTTCCACACTAATACAAGTGCAAAAGTGGTTTCCTGCACCAACACAAGGGCAAAAAGTGGTTTTTCAACACTAACACAAGTGCGAAAAGTGGTTTTTCAACACTAACACAAGTGCGAAAAGTGGTTTTTCAACACTATCACAAGTGCAAAAGTGTTTTTTCCACACTAATACAAGTGCAAAAGTGGTTTCCTGCACCAACACAAGTGCAAAAAGTGGTTTTTCAACACTAACACAAGTGCGAAAAGTGGTTTTTCAACACTAACACAAGTGCGAAAAGTGGTTTTTCCACACTAATACAAGTGCAAAAGTGGTTTCCTGCACCAACACAAGTGCGAAAAGTGGTTTTTCAACACTAACACAAGTGCAAAAGTGGTTTTTCCACACTAATACAAGTGCAAAAGTGGTTTCCTGCACCAACACAAGTGCAAAAGTGGTTTCCTGCACCAACACAAGTGCAAAAAGAGGTTTTTCAACACTAACACAAGTGCGAAAAGTGGTTTTTCAACACTAACACAAGTGCGAAAAGTGGTTTTTCCACACTAATACAAGTGCAAAAGTGGTTTCCTGCACCAACACAAGTGCGAAAAGTGGTTTTTCAACACTAACACAAGTGCGAAAAGTGGTTTTTCAACACTAACACAAGTGCGAAAAGTGGTTTTTCCACACTAATACAAGTGCAAAAGTGGTTTCCTGCACCAACACAAGTGCGAAAAGTGGTTTTTCAACACTAACACAAGTGCAAAAAGTGGTTTTTTCAACACTATCACAAGTGCAAAAAGTGTTTTTTCCACACTAATACAAGTGCAAAAGTGGTTTCCCTGCACCAACACAAGTGCGAAAAGTGGTTTTTCAACACTAACACAAGTGCGAAAAGTGTTTTTCAACACTAACACAAGTGCGAAATGTGGTTTTTCAACACTAACACAAGTGCAAAAAGTGGTTTTTTCCACACTAATACAAGTGCAAAAGTGGTTTCCTGCACCAACACAAGTGCGAAAAGTGGTTTTTCAACACTAACACAAGTGCGAAAAGTGGTTTTTCCACACTAATACAAGTGCAAAAGTGGTTTCCTGCACCAACACAAGTGCGAAAAGTGGTTTTTCAACACTAACACAAGTGCGAAAAGTGGTTTTTCAACACCAACGCAAGTGCGAAAAGTGGTTTTTCAACACTAACACAAGTGCGAAAAGTGGTTTTTCAACACTAACACATGTGCGAAAAGTGGTTTTTCCCCACTAATACAAGTGCAAAAGTGGTTTCCTGCACCAACACAAGTGCGAAAAGTGGTTTTTCAACACTATCACAAGTGCGAAAAGTGGTTTTTCAACACTATCACACATGTGCAAAAAGTGTTTTTTCCACACTAATACAAGTGCAAAAGTGGTTTCCTGCACCAACACAGTGCGAAAAGTGGTTTTTCAACACTAACACAAGTGCGAATAGTGGTTTTTCAACACTATCACAAGTGCAAAAAGTGTTTTTTCCACACTAATACAAGTGCAAAAAGTGTTTTTTCCACACTAATACAAGTGCAAAAGTGGTTTCCTGCACCAACACAAGTGCAAAAAGTGGTTTTTCAACACTAACACAAGTGCGAAAAGTGGTTTTTCAACACTAACACAAGTGCGAAAAGTGGTTTTTCCACACTAATATAAGTGCAAAAGTGGTTTCCTGCACCAACACAAGTGCGAAAAGTGGTTTTTCAACACTATCACAAGTGCAAAAAGTGTTTTTTCCACACTAATACAAGTGCAAAAGTGGTTTCCTGCACCAACACAAGTGCGAAAAGTGGTTTTTCAACACTAACACAAGTGCGAAAAGTGGTTTTTTCCACACTAATACAAGTGCAAAAGTGTTTCCTGCACCAACACAAGTGCAAAAGTGGTTTCCTGCACCAACACAAGTGCAAAAAGTGGTTTTTCAACACTAACACAAGTGCGAAAAGTGGTTTTTCAACACTAACACAAGTGCGAAAAGTGATTTTTCCACACTAATACAAGTGCAAAAGTGGTTTCCTGCACCAACACAAGTGCGAAAAGTGGTTTTTCAACACTAACACAAGTGCGAAAAGTGGTTTTTCAACACTAACACAAGTGCAAAAGTGGTTTCCTGCACCAACACAAGTGCAAAAAGTGGTTTTTCAACACTAACACACGTGCGAAAAGTGGTTTTTCAACACTATCACAAGTGCAAAAAGTGTTTTTTCCACACTAATACAAGTGCAAAAGTGGTTTCCTGCACCAACACAAGTGCAAAAAGTGGTTTTTCAACACTAACACAAATGCGAAAAGTGGTTTTTCAACACGAACACAAGTGCAAAAAGTGGTTTTTCAACACTAACACAAGTGCGAAAAGTGGTTTTTCAACACTATCACAAGTGCAAAAAGTGTTTTTTCCAAACTAATACAAGTGCAAAAGTGGTTTCCTGCACCAACACAAATACGAAAAGTGGTTTTTCAACACTAACACAAGTGCAAAAAGTGTTTTTTCCACACTAATACAAGTGCAAAAAGTGTTTTTTCCACACTAATACAAGTGCGAAAAGTGGTTTTTCCACACTAATACAAGTGCAAAAGTGGTTTCCTGCACCAACACAAGTGCGAAAAGTGGTTTTTCAACACTAACACAAGTGCGAAAAGTGGTTTTTCAACACTAACACAAGTGCGAAAAGTGGTTTTTCCACACTAATACAAGTGCAAAAGTGGTTTCCTGCACCAACACAAGTGCGAAAAGTGGTTTTTCAACACTAACACAAGTGCGAAAAGTGGTTTTTCAACACTATCACAAGTGCAAAAAGTGTTTTTTCCACACTAATACAAGTGCAAAAGTGGTTTCCTGCACCAACACAAGTGCAAAAAGTGGTTTATCAACACTAACACAAGTGCGAAAAGTGGTTTTTCAACACTAACACAAGTGCGAAAAGTGGTTTTTCCACACTAATACAAGTGCAAAAGTGGTTTCCTGCACCAACACAAGTGCGAAAAGTGGTTTTTCAACACTAACACAAGTGCGAAAAGTGGTTTTTCAACACTATCACAAGTGCAAAAAGTGTTTTTTCCACACTAATACAAGTGAAAAAGTGGTTTCCTGCACCAACACAAGTGCAAAAAGTTGTTTTTCAACACTAACACAAGTGCGAAAAGTGGTTTTTCAACACTAACACAAGTGCGAAAAGTGGTTTTTCAACACTATCACAAGTGCAAAAAGTGTTTTTTCCACACTAATACAAGTGAAAAAGTGGTTTCCTGCACCAACACAAGTGCAAAAAGTTGTTTTTCAACACTAACACAAGTGCGAAAAGTGGTTTTTCAACACTAACACAAGTGCGAAAAGTGGTTTTTCCACACTAATACAAGTGCAAAAGTGGTTTCCTGCACCAACACAAATACGAAAAGTGGTTTTTCAACACTAACACAAGTGCAAAAAGTGTTTTTTCCACACTAATACAAGTGCAAAAAGTGTTTTTTCCACACTAATACAAGTGCGAAAAGTGGTTTTTCCACACTAATACAAGTGCAAAAAGTGTTTTTTCCACACTAATACAAGTGCAAAAGTGGTTTCCTGCACCAACACAAGTGCGAAAAGTGGTTTTTCAACACTAACACAAGTGCGAAAAGTGGTTTTTCAACACTAACACAAGTGCGAAATGTGGTTTTTCAACACTAACACAAGTGCAAAAAGTGGTTTTTCCACACTAATACAAGTGCAAAAGTGGTTTCCTGCACCAACACAAGTGCGAAACGTGGTTTTTCAACACTAACACAAGTGCGAAAAGTGGTTTTTTCCACACTAATACAAGTGCAAAAGTGGTTTCCTGCACCAACACAAGTGCGAAAAGTGGTTTTTCAACACTAACACAAGTGCGAAAAGTGGTTTTTCAACACCAACGCAAGTGCGAAAAGTGGTTTTTCAACACTAACACATGTG
Organism: Myxine glutinosa; assembly: GCF_964187855.1. Lineage (NCBI taxonomy): Eukaryota > Metazoa > Chordata > Myxini > Myxiniformes > Myxinidae > Myxine > Myxine glutinosa. Next base: position 6,067 of record NW_027617007.1, read on the forward strand.
CGAAAAGTGGTTTTTCAACACTAACACATGTGCGAAAAGTGGTTTTTCCACACTAATACAAGTGCAAAAGTGGTTTCCTGCACCAACACAAGTGCGAAAAGTGGTTTTTCAACACTATCACAAGTGCGAAAAGTGGTTTTTCAACACTATCACAAGTGCAAAAAGTGTTTTTTCCACACTAATACAAGTGCAAAAAGTGTTTTTTCCACACTAATACAAGTGCAAAAGTGGTTTCCTGCACCAACACAAGTGCAAAAAGTGGTTTTTCAACACTAACACAAGTGCGAAAAGTGGTTTTTCAACACTAACACAAGTGCGAAAAGTAGTTTTTCCACACTAATATAAGTGCAAAAGTGGTTTCCTGCACCAACACAAGTGCGAAAAGTGGTTTTTCAACACTATCACAAGTGCAAAAAGGGTTTTTTCCACACTAATACAAGTGCAAAAGTGGTTTCCTGCACCAACACAAGTGCGAAAAGTGGTTTTTCAACACTAACACAAGTGCGAAAAGTGGTTTTTTCCACACTAATACAAGTGCAAAAGTGGTTTCCTGCACCAACACAAGTGCAAAAGTGGTTTCCTGCACCAACACAAGTGCAAAAAGTGGTTTTTCAACACTAACACAAGTGCGAAAAGTGGTTTTTCAACACTAACACAAGTGCGAAAAGTGGTTTTTCCACACTAATACAAGTGCAAAAGTGGTTTCCTGCACCAACACAAGTGCGAAAAGTGGTTTTTCAACACTAACACAAGTGCAAAAGTGGTTTTTCCACACTAATACAAGTGCAAAAGTGGTTTCCTGCACCAACACAAGTGCGAAAAGTGGTTTTTCAACACTAACACAAGTGCGAAAAGTGGTTTTTCAACACTAACACAAGTGCGAAAAGTGGTTTTTCCACACTAATACAAGTGCAAAAGTGGTTTCCTGCACCAACACAAGTGCAAAAAGTGGTTTTTCAACACTAACACAAGTGCAAAAAGTGTTTTTTCCACACTAATACAAGTGCAAAAGTGGTTTCCTGCACCAACACAAGTGCGAAAAGTGGTTTTTCAACACTAACACAAGTGCAAAAAGTGGTTTTTTCAACACTATCACAAGTGCAAAAAGTGTTTTTTCCACACTAATACAAGTGCAAAAGTGGTTTCCTGCACCAACACAAGTGCGAAAAGTGGTTTTTCAACACTAACACAAGTGCGAAAAGTGGTTTTTCAACACTAACACAAGTGCGAAATGTGGTTTTTCAACACTAACACAAGTGCAAAAAGTGGTTTTTCCACACTAATACAAGTGCAAAAGTGGTTTCCTGCACCAACACAAGTGCGAAAAGTGGTTTTTCAACACTAACACAAGTGCGAAAAGTGGTTTTTCCACACTAATACAAGTGCAAAAGTGGTTTCCTGCACCAACACAAGTGCGAAAAGTGGTTTTTCAACACTAACACAAGTGCGAAAAGTGGTTTTTCAACACCAACGCAAGTGCGAAAAGTGGTTTTTCAACACTAACACAAGTGCGAAAAGTGGTTTTTCAACACTAACACATGTGCGAAAAGTGGTTTTTCCACACTAATACAAGTGCAAAAGTGGTTTCCTGCACCAACACAAGTGCGAAAAGTGGTTTTTCAACACTATCACAAGTGCGAAAAGTGGTTTTTCAACACTATCACATGTGCAAAAAGTGTTTTTTCCACACTAATACAAGTGCAAAAGTGGTTTCCTGCACCAACACAAGTGCAAAAAGTGGTTTTTCAACACTAACATAAGTGCGAATAGTGGTTTTTCAACACTATCACAAGTGCAAAAAGTGTTTTTTCCACACTAATACAAGTGCAAAAAGTGTTTTTTCCACACTAATACAAGTGCAAAAGTGGTTTCCTGCACCAACACAAGTGCAAAAAGTGGTTTTTCAACACTAACACAAGTGCGAAAAGTGGTTTTTCAACACTAACACAAGTGCGAAAAGTGGTTTTTCCACACTAATATAAGTGCAAAAGTGGTTTCCTGCACCAACACAAGTGCGAAAAGTGGTTTTTCAACACTATCACAAGTGCAAAAAGTGTTTTTTCCACACTAATACAAGTGCAAAAGTGGTTTCCTGCACCAACACAAGTGCGAAAAGTGGTTTTTCAACACTAACACAAGTGCGAAAAGTGGTTTTTTCCACACTAATACAAGTGCAAAAGTGGTTTCCTGCACCAACACAAGTGCAAAAGTGGTTTCCTGCACCAACACAAGTGCAAAAAGTGGTTTTTCAACACTAACACAAGTGCGAAAAGTGGTTTTTCAACACTAACACAAGTGCGAAAAGTGGTTTTTCCACACTAATAGAAGTGCAAAAGTGGTTTCCTGCACCAACACAAGTGCGAAAAGTGGTTTTTCAACACTAACACAAGTGCAAAAAGTGGTTTTTCAACACTAACACAAGTGCAAAAGTGGTTTCCTGCACCAACACAAGTGCAAAAAGTGGTTTTTCAACACTAACACACGTGCGAAAAGTGGTTTTTCAACACTATCACAAGTGCAAAAAGTGTTTTTTCCACACTAATACAAGTGCAAAAGTGGTTTCCTGCACCAACACAAGTGCAAAAAGTGGTTTTTCAACACTAACACAAATGCGAAAAGTGGTTTTTCAACACGAACACAAGTGCAAAAAGTGGTTTTTCAACACTAACACATGTGCGAAAAGTGGTTTTTCAACACTATCACAAGTGCAAAAAGTGTTTTTTCCAAACTAATACAAGTGCAAAAGTGGTTTCCTGCACCAACACAAATACGAAAAGTGGTTTTTCAACACTAACACAAGTGCAAAAAGTGTTTTTTCCACACTAATACAAGTGCAAAAAGTGTTTTTTCCACACTAATACAAGTGCGAAAAGTGGTTTTTCCACACTAATACAAGTGCAAAAGTGGTTTCCTGCACCAACACGAGTGCGAAAAGTGGTTTTTCAACACTAACACAAGTGCGAAAAGTGGTTTTTCAACACTAACACAAGTGCGAAAAGTGGTTTTCCACACTAATACAAGTGCAAAAGTGGTTTCCTGCACCAACACAAGTGCGAAAAGTGGTTTTTCAACACTAACACAAGTGCGAAAAGTGGTTTTTCAACACTAACACAAGTGCGAAAAGTGGTTTTTCCACACTAATACAAGTGCAAAAGTGGTTTCCTGCACCAACACAAGTGCGAAAAGTGGTTTTTCAACACTAACACAAGTGCGAAAAGTGGTTTTTCAACACTATCACAAGTGCAAAAAGTGTTTTTTCCACACTAATACAAGTGCAAAAGTGGTTTCCTGCACCAACACAAGTGCAAAAAGTGGTTTATCAACACTAACACAAGTGCGAAAAGTGGTTTTTCAACACTAACACAAGTGCGAAAAGTGGTTTTTCCACACTAATACAAGTGCAAAAGTGGTTTCCTGCACCAACACAAGTGCGAAAAGTGGTTTTTCAACACTAACACAAGTGCGAAAAGTGGCTTTTCCACACTAATACAAGTGCAAAAGTGGTTTCCTGCACCAACACAAGTGCGAAAAGTGTTTTTTCAACACTAACACAAGTGCGAAAAGTGGTTTTTCCACACTAATACAAGTGCAAAAGTGGTTTCCTGCACCAACACAAGTGCGAAAAGTGGTTTTTCAACACTAACACAAGTGCGAAAAGTGGTTTTTCAACACTAACACAAGTGCGAAAAGTGGTTTTTCAACACTAACACAAGTGCGAAAAGTGGTTTTTCAACACTAACACAAGTACGAAAAGTGGTTTTTCAACACTATCACAAAGGCAAAAAGTGTTTTTTCCACACTAATACAAGTGCAAAAGTGGTTTCCTGCACCAACACAAGTGCAAAAAGTGGTTTTTCAACACTAACGCAAGTGTGAAAAGTGGTTTTTCAACACTAACACAAGTGCGAAAAGTGGTTTTTCAACACTAACACAAGTGCGAAAAGTGGTTTTTCCACACTAATACAAGTGCAAAAAGTGTTTTTGCCACACTAATACAAGTGCAAAAGTGGTTTCCTGCACCAACACAAGTGCAAAAAGTGGTTTTTCAACACTAACACAAGTGCGAATAGTGGTTTTTCAACACTAACACAAGTGCGAAAAGTGGTTTTTCCACAATAATACAATTGCAAAAGTGGTTTCCTGCACCAACACAAGTGCGAAAAGTGGTTTTTCAACACTAATACAAGTGCAAAAGTGGTTTCCTGCACCAACACAAGTGCGAAAAGTGGTTTTTCAACACTAACACAAGTGCGAAAAGTGGTTTTTCAACACTAACACAAGTGCGAAAAGTGGTTTTTCAACACTATCACAAGTGCAAAAAGTGTTTTTTCCACACTAATACAAGTGCAAAAGTGGTTTCCTGCACCAACACAAGGGCAAAAAGTGGTTTTTCAACACTAACACAAGTGCGAAAAGTGGTTTTTCAACACTAACACAAGTGCGAAAAGTGGTTTTTCCACACTAATACAAGTGCAAAAGTGGTTTCCTGCATCAACACAAGTGCGAAAAGTGGTTTTTCAACACTAACACAAGGGCGAAAAGTGGTTTTTCAACACTATCACAAGTGCAAAAAGTGTTTTTTCCACACTAATACAAGTGCAAAAGTGGTTTCCTGCACCAACACAAGTGCAAAAAGTGGTTTTTCAACACTAACACAAGTGCGAAAAGTGGTTTTTCAACACTATCACAAGTGCAAAAAGTGTTTTTTCCACACTAATACAAGTGCAAAAGTGGTTTCCTGCATCAACACAAGTGCGAAAAGTGGTTTTTCAACACTATCACAAGTGCAAAAAGTGTTTTTTCCACACTAATACAAGTGCAAAAGTGGTTTCCTGCACCAACACAAGGGCAAAAAGTGGTTTTTCAACACTAACACAAGTGCGAAAAGTGGTTTTTCAACACTAACACAAGTGCGAAAAGTGGTTTTTCAACACTATCACAAGTGCAAAAAGTGTTTTTTCCACACTAATACAAGTGCAAAAGTGGTTTCCTGCACCAACACAAGTGCAAAAAGTGGTTTTTCAACACTAACACAAGTGCGAAAAGTGGTTTTTCAACACTAACACAAGTGCGAAAAGTGGTTTTTCCACACTAATACAAGTGCAAAAGTGGTTTCCTGCACCAACACAAGTGCGAAAAGTGGTTTTTCAACACTAACACAAGTGCAAAAAGTGGTTTTTCCACACTAATACAAGTGCAAAAGTGGTTTCCTGCACCAACACAAGTGCAAAAGTGGTTTCCTGCACCAACACAAGTGCAAAAAGTGGTTTTTCAACACTAACACAAGTGCGAAAAGTGGTTTTTCAACACTAACACAAGTGCGAAAAGTGGTTTTTCCACACTAATACAAGTGCAAAAGTGGTTTCCTGCACCAACACAAGTGCGAAAAGTGGTTTTTCAACACTAACACAAGTGCGAAAAGTGGTTTTTCAACACTAACACAAGTGCGAAAAGTGGTTTTTCCACACTAATACAAGTGCAAAAGTGGTTTCCTGCACCAACACAAGTGCGAAAAGTGGTTTTTCAACACTAACACAAGTGCAAAAAGTGGTTTTTTCAACACTATCACAAGTGCAAAAAGTGTTTTTTCCACACTAATACAAGTGCAAAAGTGGTTTCCTGCACCAACACAAGTGCGAAAAGTGGTTTTTCAACACTAACACAAGTGCGAAAAGTGGTTTTTCAACACTAACACAAGTGCGAAATGTGGTTTTTCAACACTAACACAAGTGCAAAAAGTGGTTTTTCCACACTAATACAAGTGCAAAAGTGGTTTCCTGCACCAACACAAGTGCGAAAAGTGGTTTTTCAACACTAACACAAGTGCGAAAAGTGGTTTTTCCACACTAATACAAGTGCAAAAGTGGTTTCCTGCACCAACACAAGTGCGAAAAGTGGTTTTTCAACACTAACACAAGTGCGAAAAGTGGTTTTTCAACACCAACGCAAGTGCGAAAAGTGGTTTTTCAACACTAACACAAGTGCGAAAAGTGGTTTTTCAACACTAACACATGTGCGAAAAGTGGTTTTTCCCCACTAATACAAGTGCAAAAGTGGTTTCCTGCACCAACACAAGTGCGAAAAGTGGTTTTTCAACACTATCACAAGTGCGAAAAGTGGTTTTTCAACACTATCACATGTGCAAAAAGTGTTTTTTCCACACTAATACAAGTGCAAAAGTGGTTTCCTGCACCAACACAAGTGCGAAAAGTGGTTTTTCAACACTAACACAAGTGCGAATAGTGGTTTTTCAACACTATCACAAGTGCAAAAAGTGTTTTTTCCACACTAATACAAGTGCAAAAAGTGTTTTTTCCACACTAATACAAGTGCAAAAGTGGTTTCCTGCACCAACACAAGTGCAAAAAGTGGTTTTTCAACACTAACACAAGTGCGAAAAGTGGTTTTTCAACACTAACACAAGTGCGAAAAGTGGTTTTTCCACACTAATATAAGTGCAAAAGTGGTTTCCTGCACCAACACAAGTGCGAAAAGTGGTTTTTCAACACTATCACAAGTGCAAAAAGTGTTTTTTCCACACTAATACAAGTGCAAAAGTGGTTTCCTGCACCAACACAAGTGCGAAAAGTGGTTTTTCAACACTAACACAAGTGCGAAAAGTGGTTTTTTCCACACTAATACAAGTGCAAAAGTGGTTTCCTGCACCAACACAAGTGCAAAAGTGGTTTCCTGCACCAACACAAGTGCAAAAAGTGGTTTTTCAACACTAACACAAGTGCGAAAAGTGGTTTTTCAACACTAACACAAGTGCGAAAAGTGATTTTTCCACACTAATACAAGTGCAAAAGTGGTTTCCTGCACCAACACAAGTGCGAAAAGTGGTTTTTCAACACTAACACAAGTGCGAAAAGTGGTTTTTCAACACTAACACAAGTGCAAAAGTGGTTTCCTGCACCAACACAAGTGCGAAAAGTGGTTTTTCAACACTAACACAAGTGCGAAAAGTGGTTTTTCAACACTAACACAAGTGCGAAAAGTGGTTTTTCCACACTAATACAAGTGCAAAAGTGGTTTCCTGCACCAACACAAGTGCGAAAAGTGGTTTTTCAACACTAACACAAGTGCAAAAAGTGGTTTTTTCAACACTATCACAAGTGCAAAAAGTGTTTTTTCCACACTAATACAAGTGCAAAAGTGGTTTCCTGCACCAACACAAGTGCGAAAAGTGGTTTTTCAACACTAACACAAGTGCGAAAAGTGGTTTTTCAACACTAACACAAGTGCGAAATGTGGTTTTTCAACACTAACACAAGTGCAAAAAGTGGTTTTTCCACACTAATACAAGTGCAAAAGTGGTTTCCTGCACCAACACAAGTGCGAAAAGTGGTTTTTCAACACTAACACAAGTGCGAAAAGTGGTTTTTCCACACTAATACAAGTGCAAAAGTGGTTTCCTGCACCAACACAAGTGCGAAAAGTGGTTTTTCAACACTAACACAAGTGCGAAAAGTGGTTTTTCAACACCAACGCAAGTGCGAAAAGTGGTTTTTCAACACTAACACAAGTGCGAAAAGTGGTTTTTCAACACTAACACATGTGCGAAAAGTGGTTTTTCCCCACTAATACAAGTGCAAAAGTGGTTTCCTGCACCAACACAAGTGCGAAAAGTGGTTTTTCAACACTATCACAAGTGCGAAAAGTGGTTTTTCAACACTATCACATGTGCAAAAAGTGTTTTTTCCACACTAATACAAGTGCAAAAGTGGTTTCCTGCACCAACACAAGTGCGAAAAGTGGTTTTTCAACACTAACACAAGTGCGAATAGTGGTTTTTCAACACTATCACAAGTGCAAAAAGTGTTTTTTCCACACTAATACAAGTGCAAAAAGTGTTTTTTCCACACTAATACAAGTGCAAAAGTGGTTTCCTGCACCAACACAAGTGCAAAAAGTGGTTTTTCAACACTAACACAAGTGCGAAAAGTGGTTTTTCAACACTAACACAAGTGCGAAAAGTGGTTTTTCCACACTAATATAAGTGCAAAAGTGGTTTCCTGCACCAACACAAGTGCGAAAAGTGGTTTTTCAACACTATCACAAGTGCAAAAAGTGTTTTTTCCACACTAATACAAGTGCAAAAGTGGTTTCCTGCACCAACACAAGTGCGAAAAGTGGTTTTTCAACACTAACACAAGTGCGAAAAGTGGTTTTTTCCACACTAATACAAGTGCAAAAGTGGTTTCCTGCACCAACACAAGTGCAAAAGTGGTTTCCTGCACCAACACAAGTGCAAAAAGTGGTTTTTCAACACTAACACAAGTGCGAAAAGTGGTTTTTCAACACTAACACAAGTGCGAAAAGTGATTTTTCCACACTAATACAAGTGCAAAAGTGGTTTCCTGCACCAACACAAGTGCGAAAAGTGGTTTTTCAACACTAACACAAGTGCGAAAAGTGGTTTTTCAACACTAACACAAGTGCAAAAGTGGTTTCCTGCACCAACACAAGTGCAAAAAGTGGTTTTTCAACACTAACACACGTGCGAAAAGTGGTTTTTCAACACTATCACAAGTGCAAAAAGTGTTTTTTCCACACTAATACAAGTGCAAAAGTGGTTTCCTGCACCAACACAAGTGCAAAAAGTGGTTTTTCAACACTAACACAAATGCGAAAAGTGGTTTTTCAACACGAACACAAGTGCAAAAAGTGGTTTTTCAACACTAACACAAGTGCGAAAAGTGGTTTTTCAACACTATCACAAGTGCAAAAAGTGTTTTTTCCAAACTAATACAAGTGCAAAAGTGGTTTCCTGCACCAACACAAATACGAAAAGTGGTTTTTCAACACTAACACAAGTGCAAAAAGTGTTTTTTCCACACTAATACAAGTGCAAAAAGTGTTTTTTCCACACTAATACAAGTGCGAAAAGTGGTTTTTCCACACTAATACAAGTGCAAAAGTGGTTTCCTGCACCAACACAAGTGCGAAAAGTGGTTTTTCAACACTAACACAAGTGCGAAAAGTGGTTTTTCAACACTAACACAAGTGCGAAAAGTGGTTTTTCCACACTAATACAAGTGCAAAAGTGGTTTCCTGCACCAACACAAGTGCGAAAAGTGGTTTTTCAACACTAACACAAGTGCGAAAAGTGGTTTTTCAACACTAACACAAGTGCGAAAAGTGGTTTTTCCACACTAATACAAGTGCAAAAGTGGTTTCCTGCACCAACACAAGTGCGAAAAGTGGTTTTTCAACACTAACACAAGTGCGAAAAGTGGTTTTTCAACACTATCACAAGTGCAAAAAGTGTTTTTTCCACACTAATACAAGTGCAAAAGTGGTTTCCTGCACCAACACAAGTGCAAAAAGTGGTTTATCAACACTAACACAAGTGCGAAAAGTGGTTTTTCAACACTAACACAAGTGCGAAAAGTGGTTTTTCCACACTAATACAAGTGCAAAAGTGGTTTCCTGCACCAACACAAGTGCGAAAAGTGGTTTTTCAACACTAACACAAGTGCGAAAAGTGGTTTTTCAACACTATCACAAGTGCAAAAAGTGTTTTTTCCACACTAATACAAGTGAAAAAGTGGTTTCCTGCACCAACACAAGTGCAAAAAGTTGTTTTTCAACACTAACACAAGTGCGAAAAGTGGTTTTTCAACACTAACACAAGTGCGAAAAGTGGTTTTTCCACACTAATACAAGTGCAAAAGTGGTTTCCTGCACCAACACAAGTGCGAAAAGTGGTTTTTCAACACTAACACAAGTGCGAAAAGTGGTTTTTCAACACTAACACAAGTGCAAAAAGTGGTTTTTCAACACTATCACAAGTGCAAAAGTGTTTTTTCCACACTAATACAAGTGCAAAAGTGGTTTACTGCACCAACACAAGTGCGAAAAGTAGTTTTTCAACACTAACAACACAAGTGCAAAAAGTGGTTTTTCAACACTATCACAAGTGCAAAAAGTGTTTTTTCCACACTAATACAAGTGCAACAGTGGTTTCCTGCACCAACACAAGTGCGAAAAGTGGTTTTTCAACACTAACACAAGTGCGAAAAGTGGTTTTTCAACACTAACACAAGTGCGAAAAGTGGTTTTTCAACACGATCACAAGTTCAAAAAGTGTTTTTCCACACTAATACAAGTGCAAAAGTGGTTTCCTGCACCAACACAAGTGCAAAAAGTGGTTTTTCAACACTAACACAAGTGCGAAAAGTGGTTTTTCAACACTAACACAAGTGCGAAAAGTGGTTTTTCCACACTAATACAAGTGCAAAAGTGGTTTCCTGCACCAACACAAGTGCGAAAAGTGGTTTTTCAACACTAACACAAGTGCGAAAAGTGGTTTTTCAACACTATCACAAGTGCAAAAAGTGTTTTTTCCACACTAATACAAGTGCAAAAGTGGTTTCCTGCACCAACACAAATGCAAAAAGTGGTTTTTCAACACTAACACAAGTGCGAAAAGTGGTTTTTCCACACTAATACAAGTGCAAAAGTGGTTTCCTGCACCAACACAAGTGCGAAAAGTGGTTTTTCAACACTAACACAAGTGCGAAAAGTGGCTTTTCCACACTAATACAAGTGCAAAAGTGGTTTCCTGCACCAACACAAGTGCGAAAAGTGTTTTTTCAACACTAACACAAGTGCGAAAAGTGGTTTTTCCACACTAATACAAGTGCAAAAGTGGTTTCCTGCACCAACACAAGTGCGAAAAGTGGTTTTTCAACACTAACACAAGTGCGAAAAGTGGTTTTTCAACACTAACACAAGTGCGAAAAGTGGTTTTTCAACACTAACACAAGTGCGAAAAGTGGTTTTTCAACACTATCACAAGTGCAAAAAGTGTTTATTCCACACTAATACAAGTGCAAAAGTGGTTTCCTGCACCAACAGAAGTGCGAAAAGTGGTTTTTCAACACTAACACAAGTGCAAAAAGTGGTTTTTCAACACTATCACAAGTGCAAAACTGTTTTTTCCACACTAATACAAGTGCAAAAGTGGTTTCCTGCACCAACACAAGTGCGAAAAGTGGTTTTTCAACACTAACACAAGTGCGAAAAGTGGTTTTTCAACACTATCACAAGTGCAAAAAGATTTTTTCCACACTAATACAAGTGCAAAAGTGGTTTCCTGCACCAACACAAGTGCGAAAAGTGGTTTTTCAACACTAACACAAGTGCGAAAAGTGGTTTTTCAACACTAACACAAGTACGAAAAGTGGTTTTTCAACACTATCACAAAGGCAAAAAGTGTTTTTTCCACACTAATACAAGTGCAAAAGTGGTTTCCTGCACCAACACAAGTGCAAAAAAAAGTGGTTTCCTGCACCAACACAAGTGCAAAAGTGGTTTCCTGCACCAACACAAGTGCAAAAAGTGGTTTTTCAACACTAACACAAGTGCGAAAAGTGGTTTTTCCACAATAATACAATTGCAAAAGTGGTTTCCTGCACCAACACAAGTGCGAAAAGTGGTTTTTCAACACTAACACAAGTGCGAAAAGTGGTTTTTCCACACTAATACAAGTGCAAAAGTGGTTTCCTGCACCAACACATGTGCGAAAAGTGGTTTTTCAACACGAACACAAGTGCGAAAAGTGGTTTTTCAACACTAACACAAGTGCGAAAAGTGGTTTTTCAACACTATCACAAGTGCAAAAAGTGTTTTTTCCACACTAATACAAGTGCAAAAGTGGTTTCCTGCACCAACACAAGTGCGAAAAGTGGTTTTTCAACACTAACACAAGTGCAAAAAGTGGTTTTTCAACACTATCACAAGTGCAAAAAGTGTTTTTTCCACACTAATACAAGTGCAAAAGTGGTTTCCTGCACCAACACAAGGGCAAAAAGTGGTTTTTCAACACTAACACAAGTGCGAAAAGTGGTTTTTCAACACTAACACAAGTGCGAAAAGTGGTTTTTCCACACTAATACAAGTGCAAAAGTGGTTTCCTGCATCAACACAAGTGCGAAAAGTGGTTTTTCAACACTAACACAAGTGCGAAAAGTGGTTTTTCAACACTATCACAAGTGCAAAAAGTGTTTTTTCCACACTAATACAAGTGCAAAAGTGGTTTCCTGCACCAACACAAGTGCAAAAAGTGGTTTTTCAACACTAACACAAGTGCGAAAAGTGGTTTTTCAACACTAACACAAGTCGAAAAGTGGTTTTTCCACACTAATACAAGTGCAAAAGTGGTTTCCTGCACCAACACAAGTGCGAAAAGTGGTTATTCAACACTAACACAAGTGCAAAAAGTGGTTTTTCCACACTAATACAAGTGCAAAAGTGGTTTCCTGCACCAACACAAGTGCAAAAGTGGTTTCCTGCACCAACACAAGTGCAAAAAGTGGTTTTTCAACACTAACACAAGTGCGAAAAGTGGTTTTTCAACACTAACACAAGTGCGAAAAGTGTTTTTTCCACACTAATACAAGTGCAACAGTGGTTTCCTGCACCAACACAAGTGCGAAAAGTGGTTTTTCAACACTAACACAAGTGCGAAAAGTGGTTTTTCAACACTAACACAAGTGCGAAAAGTGGTTTTTCAACACGATCACAAGTTCAAAAAGTGTTTTTCCACACTAATACAAGTGCAAAAGTGGTTTCCTGCACCAACACAAGTGCAAAAAGTGGTTTTTCAACACTAACACAAGTGCGAAAAGTGGTATTTCAACACTAACACAAGTGCGAAAAGTGGTTTTTCCACACTAATACAAGTGCAAAAGTGGTTTCCTGCACCAACACAAGTGCGAAAAGTGGTTTTTCAACACTAACACAAGTGCGAAAAGTGGTTTTTCAACACTATCACAAGTGCAAAAAGTGTTTTTTCCACACTAATACAAGTGCAAAAGTGGTTTCCTGCACCAACACAAATGCAAAAAGTGGTTTTTCAACACTAACACAAGTGCGAAAAGTGGTTTTTCCACACTAATACAAGTGCAAAAGTGGTTTCCTGCACCAACACAAGTGCGAAAAGTGGTTTTTCAACACTAACACAAGTGCGAAAAGTGGCTTTTCCACACTAATACAAGTGCAAAAGTGGTTTCCTGCACCAACACAAGTGCGAAAAGTGTTTTTTCAACACTAACACAAGTGCGAAAAGTGGTTTTTCCACACTAATACAAGTGCAAAAGTGGTTTCCTGCACCAACACAAGTGCGAAAAGTGGTTTTTCAACACTAACACAAGTGCGAAAAGTGGTTTTTCAACACTAACACAAGTGCGAAAAGTGGTTTTTCAACACTAACACAAGTGCGAAAAGTGGTTTTTCAACACTATCACAAGTGCAAAAAGTGTTTTTTCCACACTAATACAAGTGCAAAAGTGGTTTCCTGCACCAACACAAGTGCGAAAAGTGGTTTTTCAACACTAACACAAGTGCAAAAAGTGGTTTTTCAACACTATCACAAGTGCAAAACTGTTTTTTCCACACTAATACAAGTGCAAAAGTGGTTTCCTGCACCAACACAAGTGCGAAAAGTGGTTTTTCAACACTAACACAAGTGCGAAAAGTGGTTTTTCAACACTATCACAAGTGCAAAAAGATTTTTTCCACACTAATACAAGTGCAAAAGTGGTTTCCTGCACCAACACAAGTGCGAAAAGTGGTTTTTCAACACTAACACAAGTGCGAAAAGTGGTTTTTCAACACTAACACAAGCAAGAAAAGTGGTTTTTCAACACTATCACAAAGGCAAAAAGTGTTTTTTCCACACTAATACAAGTGCAAAAGTGGTTTCCTGCACCAACACAAGTGCAAAAAGTGGTTTTTCAACACTAACGCAAGTGTGAAAAGTGGTTTTTCAACACTAACACAAGTGCGAAAAGTGGTTTTTCAACACTAACACAAGTGCGAAAAGTGGTTTTTCCACACTAATACAAGTGCAAAAAGTGTTTTTGCCACACTAATACAAGTGCAAAAGTGGTTTCCTGCACCAACACAAGTGCAAAAAGTGGTTTTTCAACACTAACACAAGTGCGAATAGTGGTTTTTCAACACTAACACAAGTGCGAAAAGTGGTTTTTCCACAATAATACAATTGCAAAAGTGGTTTCCTGCACCAACACAAGTGCGAAAAGTGGTTTTTCAACACTAATACAAGTGCAAAAGTGGTTTCCTGCACCAACACAAGTGCGAAAAGTGGTTTTTCAACACTAACACAAGTGCGAAAAGTGGTTTTTCAACACTATCACAAGTGCAAAAAGTGTTTTTTCCACACTAATACAAGTGCAAAAGTGGTTTCCTGCACCAACACAAGGGCAAAAAGTGGTTTTTCAACACTAACACAAGTGCGAAAAGTGGTTTTTCAACACTAACACAAGTGCGAAAAGTGGTTTTTCCACACTAATACAAGTGCAAAAGTGGTTTCCTGCATCAACACAAGTGCGAAAAGTGGTTTTTCAACACTAACACAAGTGCGAAAAGTGGTTTTTCAACACTATCACAAGTGCAAAAAGTGTTTTTTCCACACTAATACAAGTGCAAAAGTGGTTTCCTGCACCAACACAAGTGCAAAAAGTGGTTTTTCAACACTAACACAAGTGCGAAAAGTGGTTTTTCAACACTAACACAAGTCGAAAAGTGGTTTTTCCACACTAATACAAGTGCAAAAGTGGTTTCCTGCACCAACACAAGTGCGAAAAGTGGTTTTTCAACACTAACACAAGTGCAAAAAGTGGTTTTTCCACACTAATACAAGTGCAAAAGTGGTTTCCTGCACCAACACAAGTGCAAAAGTGGTTTCCTGCACCAACACAAGTGCAAAAAGTGGTTTTTCAACACTAACACAAGTGCGAAAAGTGGTTTTTCAACACTAACACAAGTGCGAAAAGTGGTTTTTCCACACTAATACAAGTGCAAAAGTGGTTTCCTGCACCAACACAAGTGCGAAAAGTGGTTTTTCAACACTAACACAAGTGCGAAAAGTGGTTTTTCAACACTAACACAAGTGCAAAAAGTGGTTTTTCCACACTAATACAAGTGCAAAAGTGGTTTCCTGCACCAACACAAGTGCAAAAAGTGGTTTTTCAACACTAACACAAGTGCAAAAAGTGTTTTTTCCACACTAATACAAGTGCAAAAGTGGTTTCCTGCACCAACACAAGTGCAAAAAGTGGTTTTTCAACACTAACACAAGTGCAAAAAGTGGTTTTTTCAACACCATCACAAGTGCAAAAAGTGTTTTTTCCACACTAATACAAGTGCAAAAGTGGTTTCCTGCACCAACACAAGTGCGAAAAGTGGTTTTTCAACACTAACACAAGTGCGAAAAGTGGTTTTTCAACACTAACACAAGTGCGAAAAGTGGTTTTTCAACACTAACACAAGTGCAAAAAGTGGTTTTTCCACACTAATACAAGTGCAAAAGTGGTTTCCTGCACCAACACAAGTGCGAAAAGTGGTTTTTCAACACTAACACAAGTGCGAAAAGTGGTTTTTCCACACTAATACAAGTGCAAAAGTGGTTTCCTGCACCAACACAAGTGTGAAAAGTGGTTTTTCAACACTAACACAAGTGCGAAAAGTGGTTTTTCAACACCAACGCAAGTGCGAAAAGTGGTTTTTCAACACTAACACAAGTGCGAAAAGTGGTTTTTCAACACTAACACATGTGCGAAAAGTGGTTTTTTCCACACTAATACAAGTGCAAAAGTGGTTTCCTGCACCAACACAAGTGCGAAAAGTGGTTTTTCAACACTATCACAAGTGCGAAAAGTGGTTTTTCAACACTATCACATGTGCAAAAAGTGTTTTGTCCACACTAATACAAGTGCAAAAGTGGTGTCCTGCACCAACACAAGTGCAAAAAGTGGTTTTTCAACACTAACACAAGTGCGAATAGTGGTTTTTCAACACTATCACAAGTGCAAAAAGTGTTTTTTCCACACTAATACAAGTGCAAAAAGTGTTTTTTCCACACTAATACAAGTGCAAAAGTGGTTTCCTGCACCAACACAAGTGCAAAAAGTGGTTTTTCAACACTAACACAAGTGCGAAAAGTGGTTTTTCAACACTAACACAAGTGCGAAAAGTGGTTTTTCCAACACTAATATAAGTGCAAAAGTGGTTTCCTGCACCAACACAAGTGCGAAAAGTGGTTTTTCAACACTAACACAAGTGCGAAAAGTGGTTTTTCAACACTATCGCAAGTGCAAAAAGTGTTTTTTCCACACTAATACAAGTGCAAAAGTGGTTTCCTGCACCAACACAAGTGCAAAAAGTGGTTTTTCAACACTAACACAAGTGCGAAAAGTGGTTTTTCAACACTAACACAAGTGCGAAAAGTGGTTTTTCCCTACTAATACAAGTGCAAAAGTGGTTTCCTGCACCAACACAAGTGCAAAAAGTGGTTTTTCAACACTAACACAAGTGCGTAAAGTGGTTTTTCCACACTACTACAAGTGCAAAAGTGGTTTCCTGCACCAACACAAGTGCGAAAAGTGGTTTTTCAACACTAACGCAAGTGTGAAAAGTGGTTTTTCAACACTAACACAAGTGCGAAAAGTGGTTTTTCAACACTATCACAAGTGCAAAAAGTGTTTTTTCCACACTAATACAAGTGCAAAAGTGGTTTCCTGCACCAACACAAGTGCGAAAAGTGGTTTTTCAACACTAACACAAGTGCAAAAAGTGGTTTTTCAACACTATCACAAGTGCAAAAAGTGTTTTTTCCACACTAATACAAGTGCAAAAGTGGTTTCCTGCACCAACACAAGTGCGAAAAGTGGTTTTTCAACACTAACACAAGTGCGAAAAGTGGTTCTTCAACACTAACACAAGTGCGAAAAGTGGTTTTTCAACACTAACACAAGTGCAAAAAGTGGTTTTTCCACACTAATACAAGTGCAAAAGTGGTTTCCTGCACCAACACAAGTGCGAAAAGTGGTTTTTCAACACTAACACAAGTGCGAAAAGTGGTTTTTCCACACTAATACAAGTGCAAAAGTGGTTTCCTGCACCAACACAAGTGCAAAAAGTGGTTTTTCAACACTAACACAAGTGCGAATAGTGGTTTTTCAACACTATCACAAGTGCAAAAAGTGTTTTTTCCACACTAATACAAGTGCAAAAAGTGTTTTTTCCACACTAATACAAGTGCAAAAGTGGTTTCCTGCACCAACACAAGTGCAAAAAGTGGTTTTTCAACACTAACACAAGTGCGAAAAGTGGTTTTTCAACAC
Organism: Myxine glutinosa; assembly: GCF_964187855.1. NCBI lineage: Eukaryota > Metazoa > Chordata > Myxini > Myxiniformes > Myxinidae > Myxine > Myxine glutinosa. The sequence continues at coordinate 23,220 of NW_027617007.1, forward strand.
TAACACAAGTGCGAAAAGTGGTTTTTCCACACTAATATAAGTGCAAAAGTGGTTTCCTGCACCAACACAAGTGCGAAAAGTGGTTTTTCAACACTAACACAAGTGCGAAAAGTGGTTTTTCAACACTATCGCAAGTGCAAAAAGTGTTTTTTCCACACTAATACAAGTGCAAAAGTGGTTTCCTGCACCAACACAAGTGCAAAAAGTGGTTTTTCAACACTAACACAAGTGCGAAAAGTGGTTTTTCAACACTAACACAAGTGCGAAAAGTGGTTTTTCCCTACTAATACAAGTGCAAAAGTGGTTTCCTGCACCAACACAAGTGCAAAAAGTGGTTTTTCAACACTAACACAAGTGCGAAAAGTGGCTTTTCCACACTACTACAAGTGCAAAAGTGGTTTCCTGCACCAACACAAGTGCGAAAAGTGGTTTTTCAACACTAACACAAGTGTGAAAAGTGGTTTTTCAACACTAACACAAGTGCGAAAAGTGGTTTTTCAACACTATCACAAGTGCAAAAAGTGTTTTTTCCACACTAATACAAGTGCAAAAGTGGTTTCCTGCACCAACACAAGTGCGAAAAGTGGTTTTTCAACACTAACACAAGTGCAAAAAGTGGTTTTTTCAACACTATCACAAGTGCAAAAAGTGTTTTTTCCACACTAATACAAGTGCAAAAGTGGTTTCCTGCACCAACACAAGTGCGAAAAGTGGTTTTTCAACACTAACACAAGTGCGAAAAGTGGTTCTTCAACACTAACACAAGTGCGAAAAGTGGTTTTTCAACACTAACACAAGTGCAAAAAGTGGTTTTTCCACACTAATACAAGTGCAAAAGTGGTTTCCTGCACCAACACAAGTGCGAAAAGTGGTTTTTCAACACTAACACAAGTGCGAAAAGTGGTTTTTCCACACTAATACAAGTGCAAAAGTGGTTTCCTGCACCAACACAAGTGCGAAAAGTGGTTTTTCAACACTAACACAAGTGCGAAAAGTGGTTTTTCAACACTAACGCAAGTGCGAAAAGTGGTTTTTCAACACTAACACAAGTGCGAAAAGTGGTTTTTCAACACTAACACAAGTGCGAAAAGTGGTTTTTCCACACTAATACAAGTGCAAAAGTGGTTTCCTGCACCAACACAAGTGCGAAAAGTGGTTTTTCAACACTAACACAAGTGCGAAAAGTGGTTTTTCAACACTAACACAAGTGCGAAAAGTGGTTTTTTCCACACTAATACAAGTGCAAAAGTGGTTTCCTGCACCAACACAAGTGCAAAAGTGGTTTCCTGCACCAACACAAGTGCAAAAAGTGGTTTTTCAACACTAACACAAGTGCGAAAAGTGGTTTTTCCACAATAATACAATTGCAAAAGTGGTTTCCTGCACCAACACAAGTGCGAAAAGTGGTTTTTCAACACTAACACAAGTGCGAAAAGTGGTTTTTCCACACTAATACAAGTGCAAAAGTGGTTTCCTGCACCAACACAAGTGCGAAAAGTGGTTTTTCAACACGAACACAAGTGCGAAAAGTGGTTTTTCAACACTAACACAAGTGCGAAAAGTGGTTTTTCAACACTATCACAAGTGCAAAAAGTGTTTTTTCCACACTAATACAAGTGCAAAAGTGGTTTCCTGCACCAACACAAGTGCGAAAAGTGGTTTTTCAACACTAACACAAGTGCAAAAAGTGGTTTTTCAACACTATCACAAGTGCAAAAAGTGTTTTTTCCACACTAATACAAGTGCAAAAGTGGTTTCCTGCACCAACACAAGTGCGAAAAGTGGTTTTTCAACACTAACACAAGTGCGAAAAGTGGTTTTTCAACACTAACACAAGTGCGAAAAGTGGTTTTTCAACACTATCACAAGTGCAAAAAGTGTTTTTTCCACACTAATACAAGTGCAAAAGTGGTTTCCTGCACCAACACAAGTGCAAAAAGTGGTTTTTCAACACTAACACAAGTGCGAAAAGTGGTTTTTCAACACTAACACAAGTGCGAAAAGTGTTTTTTCCACACTAATATAAGTGCAAAAGTGGTTTCCTGCACCAACACAAGTGCGAAAAGTGGTTTTTCAACACTAACAGAAGTGCGAAAAGTGGTTTTTCAACACTATCGCAAGTGCAAAAAGTGTTTTTTCCACACTAATACAAGTGCAAAAGTGGTTTCCTGCACCAACACAAGTGCAAAAAGTGGTTTTTCAACACTAACACAAGTGCGAAAAGTGGTTTTTCAACACTAACACAAGTGCGAAAAGTGGTTTTTCCCTACTTATACAAGTGCAAAAGTGGTTTCCTGCACCAACACAAGTGCAAAAAGTGGTTTTTCAACACTAACACAAGTGCGAAAAGTGGTTTTTCCACACTACTACAAGTGCAAAAGTGGTTTCCTGCACCAACACAAGTGCGAAAAGTGGTTTTTCAACACTAACACAAGTGTGAAAAGTGGTTTTTCAACACTAACACAAGTGCGAAAAGTGGTTTTTCAACACTATCACAAGTGCAAAAAGTGTTTTTTCCACACTAATACAAGTGCAAAAGTGGTTTCCTGCACCAACACAAGTGCGAAAAGTGGTTTTTCAACACTAACACAAGTGCAAAAAGTGGTTTTTTCAACACTATCACAAGTGCAAAAAGTGTTTTTTCCACACTAATACAAGTGCTAAAGTGGTTTCCTGCACCAACACAAGTGCGAAAAGTGGTTTTTCAACACTAACACAAGTGCGAAAAGTGGTTCTTCAACACTAACACAAGTGCGAAAAGTGGTTTTTCAACACTAACACAAGTGCAAAAAGTGGTTTTTCCACACTAATACAAGTGCAAAAGTGGTTTCCTGCACCAACACAAGTGCGAAAAGTGGTTTTTCAACACTAACACAAGTGCGAAAAGTGTTTTTTCCACACTAATACAAGTGCAAAAGTGGTTTCCTGCACCAACACAAGTGCGAAAAGTGGTTTTTCAACACTAACACGAGTGCGAAAAGTGGTTTTTCAACACTAACGCAAGTGCGAAAAGTGGTTTTTCAACACTAACACAAGTGCGAAAAGTGGTTTTTCAACACTAACACAAGTGCGAAAAGTGGTTTTTCCACACTAATACAAGTGCAAAAGTGGTTTCCTGCACCAACACAAGTGCGAAAAGTGGTTTTTCCACACTAATACAAGTGCAAAAGTGGTTTCCTGCACCAACACAAGTGCGAAAAGTGGTTTTTCAACACTAACACAAGTGCAAAAAGTGGTTTTTCCACACTAATACAAGTGCAAAAGTGGTTTCCTGCACCAACACAAGTGCGAAAAGTGGTTTTTCAACACTAACACAAGTGCGAAAAGTGGTTTTTCCACACTAATACAAGTGCAAAAGTGGTTTCCTGCACCAACACAAGTGTGAAAAGTGGTTTTTCAACACTAACACAAGTGCGAAAAGTGGTTTTTCAACACCAACGCAAGTGCGAAAAGTGGTTTTTCAACACTAACACAAGTGCGAAAAGTGGTTTTTCAACACTAACACATGTGCGAAAAGTGGTTTTTTCCACACTAATACAAGTGCAAAAGTGGTTTCCTGCACCAACACAAGTGCGAAAAGTGGTTTTTCAACACTATCACAAGTGCGAAAAGTGGTTTTTCAACACTATCACATGTGCAAAAAGTGTTTTGTCCACACTAATACAAGTGCAAAAGTGGTGTCCTGCACCAACACAAGTGCAAAAAGTGGTTTTTCAACACTAACACAAGTGCGAATAGTGGTTTTTCAACACTATCACAAGTGCAAAAAGTGTTTTTTCCACACTAATACAAGTGCAAAAAGTGTTTTTTCCACACTAATACAAGTGCAAAAGTGGTTTCCTGCACCAACACAAGTGCAAAAAGTGGTTTTTCAACACTAACACAAGTGCGAAAAGTGGTTTTTCAACACTAACACAAGTGCGAAAAGTGGTTTTTCCAACACTAATATAAGTGCAAAAGTGGTTTCCTGCACCAACACAAGTGCGAAAAGTGGTTTTTCAACACTAACACAAGTGCGAAAAGTGGTTTTTCAACACTATCGCAAGTGCAAAAAGTGTTTTTTCCACACTAATACAAGTGCAAAAGTGGTTTCCTGCACCAACACAAGTGCAAAAAGTGGTTTTTCAACACTAACACAAGTGCGAAAAGTGGTTTTTCAACACTAACACAAGTGCGAAAAGTGGTTTTTCCCTACTAATACAAGTGCAAAAGTGGTTTCCTGCACCAACACAAGTGCAAAAAGTGGTTTTTCAACACTAACACAAGTGCGTAAAGTGGTTTTTCCACACTACTACAAGTGCAAAAGTGGTTTCCTGCACCAACACAAGTGCGAAAAGTGGTTTTTCAACACTAACGCAAGTGTGAAAAGTGGTTTTTCAACACTAACACAAGTGCGAAAAGTGGTTTTTCAACACTATCACAAGTGCAAAAAGTGTTTTTTCCACACTAATACAAGTGCAAAAGTGGTTTCCTGCACCAACACAAGTGCGAAAAGTGGTTTTTCAACACTAACACAAGTGCAAAAAGTGGTTTTTCAACACTATCACAAGTGCAAAAAGTGTTTTTTCCACACTAATACAAGTGCAAAAGTGGTTTCCTGCACCAACACAAGTGCGAAAAGTGGTTTTTCAACACTAACACAAGTGCGAAAAGTGGTTCTTCAACACTAACACAAGTGCGAAAAGTGGTTTTTCAACACTAACACAAGTGCAAAAAGTGGTTTTTCCACACTAATACAAGTGCAAAAGTGGTTTCCTGCACCAACACAAGTGCGAAAAGTGGTTTTTCAACACTAACACAAGTGCGAAAAGTGGTTTTTCCACACTAATACAAGTGCAAAAGTGGTTTCCTGCACCAACACAAGTGCAAAAAGTGGTTTTTCAACACTAACACAAGTGCGAATAGTGGTTTTTCAACACTATCACAAGTGCAAAAAGTGTTTTTTCCACACTAATACAAGTGCAAAAAGTGTTTTTTCCACACTAATACAAGTGCAAAAGTGGTTTCCTGCACCAACACAAGTGCAAAAAGTGGTTTTTCAACACTAACACAAGTGCGAAAAGTGGTTTTTCAACACTAACACAAGTGCGAAAAGTGGTTTTTCCACACTAATATAAGTGCAAAAGTGGTTTCCTGCACCAACACAAGTGCGAAAAGTGGTTTTTCAACACTAACACAAGTGCGAAAAGTGGTTTTTCAACACTATCGCAAGTGCAAAAAGTGTTTTTTCCACACTAATACAAGTGCAAAAGTGGTTTCCTGCACCAACACAAGTGCAAAAAGTGGTTTTTCAACACTAACACAAGTGCGAAAAGTGGTTTTTCAACACTAACACAAGTGCGAAAAGTGGTTTTTCCCTACTAATACAAGTGCAAAAGTGGTTTCCTGCACCAACACAAGTGCAAAAAGTGGTTTTTCAACACTAACACAAGTGCGAAAAGTGGTTTTTCCACACTACTACAAGTGCAAAAGTGGTTTCCTGCACCAACACAAGTGCGAAAAGTGGTTTTTCAACACTAACACAAGTGTGAAAAGTGGTTTTTCAACACTAACACAAGTGCGAAAAGTGGTTTTTCAACACTATCACAAGTGCAAAAAGTGTTTTTTCCACACTAATACAAGTGCAAAAGTGGTTTCCTGCACCAACACAAGTGCGAAAAGTGGTTTTTCAACACTAACACAAGTGCAAAAAGTGGTTTTTTCAACACTATCACAAGTGCAAAAAGTGTTTTTTCCACACTAATACAAGTGCAAAAGTGGTTTCCTGCACCAACACAAGTGCGAAAAGTGGTTTTTCAACACTAACACAAGTGCGAAAAGTGGTTCTTCAACACTAACACAAGTGCGAAAAGTGGTTTTTCAACACTAACACAAGTGCAAAAAGTGGTTTTTCCACACTAATACAAGTGCAAAAGTGGTTTCCTGCACCAACACAAGTGCGAAAAGTGGTTTTTCAACACTAACACAAGTGCGAAAAGTGGTTTTTCCACACTAATACAAGTGCAAAAGTGGTTTCCTGCACCAACACAAGTGCGAAAAGTGGTTTTTCAACACTAACACAAGTGCGAAAAGTGGTTTTTCAACACTAACGCAAGTGCGAAAAGTGGTTTTTCAACACTAACACAAGTGCGAAAAGTGGTTTTTCAACACTAACACAAGTGCGAAAAGTGGTTTTTCCACACTAATACAAGTGCAAAAGTGGTTTCCTGCACCAACACAAGTGCGAAAAGTGGTTTTTCAACACTAACACAAGTGCGAAAAGTGGTTTTTCAACACTAACACAAGTGCGAAAAGTGGTTTTTTCCACACTAATACAAGTGCAAAAGTGGTTTCCTGCACCAACACAAGTGCAAAAGTGGTTTCCTGCACCAACACAAGTGCAAAAAGTGGTTTTTCAACACTAACACAAGTGCGAAAAGTGGTTTTTCCACAATAATACAATTGCAAAAGTGGTTTCCTGCACCAACACAAGTGCGAAAAGTGGTTTTTCAACACTAACACAAGTGCGAAAAGTGGTTTTTCCACACTAATACAAGTGCAAAAGTGGTTTCCTGCACCAACACAAGTGCGAAAAGTGGTTTTTCAACACGAACACAAGTGCGAAAAGTGGTTTTTCAACACTAACACAAGTGCGAAAAGTGGTTTTTCAACACTATCACAAGTGCAAAAAGTGTTTTTTCCACACTAATACAAGTGCAAAAGTGGTTTCCTGCACCAACACAAGTGCGAAAAGTGGTTTTTCAACACTAACACAAGTGCAAAAAGTGGTTTTTCAACACTATCACAAGTGCAAAAAGTGTTTTTTCCACACTAATACAAGTGCAAAAGTGGTTTCCTGCACCAACACAAGTGCGAAAAGTGGTTTTTCAACACTAACACAAGTGCGAAAAGTGGTTTTTCAACACTAACACAAGTGCGAAAAGTGGTTTTTCAACACTATCACAAGTGCAAAAAGTGTTTTTTCCACACTAATACAAGTGCAAAAGTGGTTTCCTGCACCAACACAAGTGCAAAAAGTGGTTTTTCAACACTAACACAAGTGCGAAAAGTGGTTTTTCAACACTAACACAAGTGCGAAAAGTGTTTTTTCCACACTAATATAAGTGCAAAAGTGGTTTCCTGCACCAACACAAGTGCGAAAAGTGGTTTTTCAACACTAACAGAAGTGCGAAAAGTGGTTTTTCAACACTATCGCAAGTGCAAAAAGTGTTTTTTCCACACTAATACAAGTGCAAAAGTGGTTTCCTGCACCAACACAAGTGCAAAAAGTGGTTTTTCAACACTAACACAAGTGCGAAAAGTGGTTTTTCAACACTAACACAAGTGCGAAAAGTGGTTTTTCCCTACTTATACAAGTGCAAAAGTGGTTTCCTGCACCAACACAAGTGCAAAAAGTGGTTTTTCAACACTAACACAAGTGCGAAAAGTGGTTTTTCCACACTACTACAAGTGCAAAAGTGGTTTCCTGCACCAACACAAGTGCGAAAAGTGGTTTTTCAACACTAACACAAGTGTGAAAAGTGGTTTTTCAACACTAACACAAGTGCGAAAAGTGGTTTTTCAACACTATCACAAGTGCAAAAAGTGTTTTTTCCACACTAATACAAGTGCAAAAGTGGTTTCCTGCACCAACACAAGTGCGAAAAGTGGTTTTTCAACACTAACACAAGTGCAAAAAGTGGTTTTTTCAACACTATCACAAGTGCAAAAAGTGTTTTTTCCACACTAATACAAGTGCAAAAGTGGTTTCCTGCACCAACACAAGTGCGAAAAGTGGTTTTTCAACACTAACACAAGTGCGAAAAATGGTTCTTCAACACTAACACAAGTGCGAAAAGTGGTTTTTCAACACTAACACAAGTGCAAAAAGTGGTTTTTCCACACTAATACAAGTGCAAAAGTGGTTTCCTGCAACAACACAAGTGCGAAAAGTGGTTTTTCAACACTAACACAAGTGCGAAAAGTGTTTTTTCCACACTAATACAAGTGCAAAAGTGGTTTCCTGCACCAACACAAGTGCGAAAAGTGGTTTTTCAACACTAACACGAGTGCGAAAAGTGGTTTTTCAACACTAACGCAAGTGCGAAAAGTGGTTTTTCAACACTAACACAAGTGCGAAAAGTGGTTTTTCAACACTAACACAAGTGCGAAAAGTGGTTTTTCCACACTAATACAAGTGCAAAAGTGGTTTCCTGCACCAACACAAGTGCGAAAAGTGGTTTTTCAACACTAACACAAGTGCGAAAAGTGGTTTTTCAACACTAACACAAGTGCGAAAAGTTGTTTTTTCCACACTAATACAAGTGCAAAAGTGGTTTCCTGCACCAACACAAGTGCAAAAGTGGTTTCCTGCACCAACACAAGTGCAAAAAGTGGTTTTTCAACACTAACACAAGTGCGAAAAGTGGTTTTTCCACAATAATACAATTGCAAAAGTGGTTTCCTGCACCAACACAAGTGCGAAAAGTGGTTTTTCAACACTAACACAAGTGCGAAAAGTGGTTTTTCCACACTAATACAAGTGCAAAAGTGGTTTTTCCACACTAATACAAGTGCAAAAGTGGTTTCCTGCACCAACACAAGTGCGAAAAGTGGTTTTTCAACACTAACACAAGTGCGAAAAGTGGTTTTTCCACACTAATACAAGTGCAAAAGTGGTTTCCTGCACCAACACAAGTGCGAAAAGTGGTTTTTCAACACGAACACAAGTGCGAAAAGTGGTTTTTCAACACTAACACAAGTGCGAAAAGTGGTTTTTCAACACTATCACAAGTGCAAAAAGTGTTTTTTCCACACTAATACAAGTGCAAAAGTGGTTTCCTGCACCAACACAAGTGCGAAAAGTGGTTTTTCAACACTAACACAAGTGCAAAAAGTGGTTTTTCAACACTATCACAAGTGCAAAAAGTGTTTTTTCCACACTAATACAAGTGCAAAAGTGGTTTCCTGCACCAACACAAGTGCGAAAAGTGGTTTTTCAACACTAACACAAGTGCAAAAAGTGGTTTTTCAACACTATCACAAGTGCAAAAAGTGTTTTTTCCACACTAATACAAGTGCAAAAGTGGTTTCCTGCACCAACACAAGTGTGAAAAGTGGTTTTTCAACACTAACACAAGTGCGAAAAGTGGTTTTTCAACACTAACACAAGTGCGAAAAGTGGTTTTTCAACACTATCACAAGTGCAAAAAGTGTTTTTTCCACACTAATACAAGTGCAAAAGTGGTTTCCTGCACCAACACAAGTGCAAAAAGTGGTTTTTCAACACTAACACAAGTGCGAAAAGTGGTTTTTCAACACTAACACAAGTGCGAAAAGTGTTTTTTCCACACTAATATAAGTGCAAAAGTGGTTTCCTGCACCAACACAAGTGCGAAAAGTGGTTTTTCAACACTAACACAAGTGCGAAAAGTGGTTTTTCAACACTAATCGCAAGTGCAAAAAGTGTTTTTTCCACACTAATACAAGTGCAAAAGTGGTTTCCTGCACCAACACAAGTGCAAAAGTGGTTTTTCAACACTAACACAAGTGCGAAAAGTGGTTTTTCAACACTAACACAAGTGCGAAAAGTGGTTTTTCCACACTAATACAAGTGCAAAAGTGGTTTCCTGCACCAACACAAGTGCGAAAAGTGGTTTTTCAACACTAACACAAGTGCGAAAAGTGGTTTTTTCCACACTAATACAAGTGCAAAAGTGGTTTCCTGCACCAACACAAGTGCAAAAGTGGTTTCCTGCACCAACACAAGTGCAAAAAGTGGTTTTTCAACACTAACACAAGTGCGAAAAGTGGTTTTTCCACACTAATACAAGTGCGAAAAGTGTTTTTCCACACTAATACAAGTGCAAAAGTGGTTTCCTGCACCAACACAAGTGCGAAAAGTGGTTTTTCAACACTAACACAAGTGCGAAAAGTGGTTTATCAACACTAACACAAGTGCGAAAAGTGGTTTTTCCACACTAACACAAGTGCGAAAAGTGGTTTTTCCACACTAATACAAGTGCAAAAGTGGTTTCCTGCACCAACACAAGTGCGAAAAGTGGTTTTTCAACACTAACACAAGTGCGAAAAGTGGTTTTTCAACACTAACACAAGTGCGAAAAGTGGTTTTTCAACACTATCACAAGTGCAAAAGTGTTTTTTCCACACTAATACAAGTGCAAAAGTGGTTTCCTGCACCAACACAAGTGCGAAAAGTAGTTTTTCAACACTAACAACACAAGTGCAAAAAGTGGTTTTTCAACACTATCACAAGTGCAAAAAGTGTTTTTTCCACACTAATACAAGTGCAACAGTGGTTTCCTGCACCAACACAAGTGCGAAAAGTGGTTTTTCAACACTAACACAAGTGCGAAAAGTGGTTTTTCACACGATCACAAGTTCAAAAAGTGTTTTTCCACACTAATACAAGTGCAAAAGTGGTTTCCTGCACCAACACAAGTGCAAAAAGTGGTTTTTCAACACTAACACAAGTGCGAAAAGTGTTATTTCAACACTAACACAAGTGCGAAAAGTGGTTTTTCCACACTAATACAAGTGCAAAAGTGGTTTCCTGCACCAACACAAGTGCGAAAAGTGGTTTTTCAACACTAACACAAGTGCGAAAAGTGGTTTTTCAACACTATCACAAGTGCAAAAAGTGTTTTTTCCACACTAATACAAGTGCAAAAGTGGTTTCCTGCACCAACACAAATGCAAAAAGTGGTTTTTCAACACTAACACAAGTGCGAAAAGTGGTTTTTCCACACTAATACAAGTGCAAAAGTGGTTTCCTGCACCAACACAAGTGCGAAAAGTGGTTTTTCAACACTAACACAAGTGCGAAAAGTGGCTTTTCCACACTAATACAAGTGCAAAAGTGGTTTCCTGCACCAACACAAGTGCGAAAAGTGTTTTTTCAACACTAACACAAGTGCGAAAACTGGTTTTTCCACACTAATACAAGTGCAAAAGTGGTTTCCTGCACAACACAAGTGCGAAAAGTGGTTTTTCAACACTAACACAAGTGCGAAAAGTGGTTTTTCAACACTAACACAAGTGCGAAAAGTGGTTTTTCAACACTATCACAAGTGCAAAAAGTGTTTTTTTCCACACTAATACAAGTGCAAAAGTGGTTTCCTGCACCAACACAAGTGCGAAAAGTGGTTTTTCAACACTAACACAAGTGCAAAAAGTGGTTTTTCAACACTATCACAAGTGCAAAAACTGTTTTTTCCACACTAATACAAGTGCAAAAGTGGTTTCCTGCACCAACACAAGTGCGAAAAGTGGTTTTTCAACACTAACACAAGTGCGAAAAGTGGTTTTTCAACACTATCACAAGTGCAAAAAGTGTTTTTTCCACACTAATACAAGTGCAAAAGTTGTTTCCTGCACCAACACAAGTGCGAAAAGTGGTTTTTCAACACTAACACAAGTGCGAAAAGTGGTTTTTCAACACTAACACAAGTGCGAAAAGTGGTTTTTCAACACTAACACAAGTGCGAAAAGTGGTTTTTCCACACTAATACAAGTGCAAAAAGTGTTTTTGCCACACTAATACAAGTGCAAAAGTGGTTTCCTGCACCAACACAAGTGCGAAAAGTGGTTTTTCAACACTAATACAAGTGCAAAAGTGGTTTCCTGCACCAACACAAGTGCGAAAAGTGGTTTTTCAACACTAATACAAGTGCGAAAAGTGGTTTTTCAACACTAACACAAGTGCGAAAAGTGGTTTTTCAACACTAACACAAGTGCGAAAAGTGGTTTTTCCACACTAATACAAGTGCAAAAGTGGTTTCCTGCATCAACACAAGTGCGAAAAGTGGTTTTTCAACACTAACACAAGTGCGAAAAGTGGTTTTTCAACACTATCACAAGTGCAAAAAGTGTTTTTTCCACACTAATACAAGTGCAAAAGTGGTTTCCTGCACCAACACAAGTGCAAAAAGTGGTTTTTCAACACTAACACAAGTGCGAAAAGTGGTTTTTCAACACTAACACAAGTGCGAAAAGTGGTTTTTCCACACTAATACAAGTGCAAAAGTGGTTTCCTGCACCAACACAAGTGCGAAAAGTGGTTTTTCAACACTAACACAAGTGCAAAAAAGTGATTTTTCCACACTAATACAAGTGCAAAAGTGGTTTCCTGCACCAACACAAGTGCAAAAGTGGTTTCCTGCACCAACACAAGTGCAAAAAGTGGTTTTTCAACACTAACACAAGTGCGAAAAGTGGTTTTTCAACACTAACACAAGTGCGAAAAGTGGTTTTTCCACACTAATACAAGTGCAAAAGTGGTTTCCTGCACCAACACAAGTGCGAAAAGTGGTTTTTCAACACTAACACAAGTGCGAAAAGTGGTTTTTCAACACTAACACAAGTGCGAAAAGTGGTTTTTCCACACTAATACAAGTGCAAAAGTGGTTTCCTGCACCAACACAAGTGCAAAAAGTGGTTTTTCAACACTAACACAAGTGCAAAAAGTGTTTTTTCCACACTAATACAAGTGCAAAAGTGGTTTCCTGCACCAACACAAGTGCGAAAAGTGCTTTTTCAACACTAACACAAGTGCAAAAAGTGGTTTTTTCAACACTATCACAAGTGCAAAAAGTGTTTTTTCCACACTAATACAAGTGCAAAAGTGGTTTCCTGCACCAACACAAGTGCAAAAAGTGTTTTTTCAACACTAACACAAGTGCGAAAAGTGGTTTTTCAACACTAACACAAGTGCGAAAAGTGGTTTTTCAACACTAACACAAGTGCAAAAAGTGGTTTTTCCACACTAATACAAGTGCAAAAGTGGTTTCCTGCACCAACACAAGTGCGAAAAGTGGTTTTTCAACACTAACACAAGTGCGAAAAGTGGTTTTTCCACACTAATACAAGTGCAAAAGTGGTTTCCTGCACCAACACAAGTGCGAAAAGTGGTTTTTCAACACTAACACAAGTGCGAAAAGTGGTTTTTCAACACCAACGCAAGTGCGAAAAGTGGTTTTTCAACACTAACACAAGTGCGAAAAGTGGTTTTTCAACACTAGCACATGTGCGAAAAGTGGTTTTTCCACACTAATACAAGTGCAAAAGTGGTTTCCTGCACCAACACAAGTGCAAAAAGTGGTTTTTCAACACTAACACAAGTGCGAAAAGTGGTTTTTCAACACTAACACAAGTGCGAAAAGTGGTTTTTCCACACTAATATAAGTGCAAAAGTGGTTTCCTGCACCAACACAAGTGCGAAAAGTGGTTTTTCAACACTAACACAAGTGCGAAAAGTGGTTTTTCAACACTATCGCAAGTGCGAAAAGTGGTTTTTCAACACTAACACAAGTGCGAAAAGTGGTTTTTCCCTACTAATACAAGTGCAAAAGTGGTTTCCTGCACCAACACAAGTGCAAAAAGTGGGTTTCCTGCACCAACACAAATGCAAAAAGTGGTTTTTCAACACTAACACAAGTGCGAATAGTGGTTTCCTGCACCAACACAAGTGCGAAAAGTGGTTTTTCAACACTAACACAAGTGTGAAAAGTGGTTTTTCAACACTAACACAAGTGCGAAAAGTGGTTTTTCAACACTATCACAAGTGCAAAAAGTGTTTTTTCCACACTAATACAAGTGCAAAAGTGGTTTCCTGCACCAACACAAGTGCGAAAAGTGGTTTTTCCACACTAATATAAGTGCAAAAGTGGTTTCCTGCACCAACACAAGTGCGAAAAGTGGTTTTTCCACACTAATACAAGTGCAAAAGTGGTTTCCTGCACCAACACAAGTGCGAAAAGTGGTTTTTCAACACTAACACAAGTGCGAAAAGTGGTTTTTCAACACTAACACAAGTGCGAAAAGTGGTTTTTCAACACTAACACAAGTGCAAAAAGTGGTTTTTCCACACTAATACAAGTGCAAAAGTGGTTTCCTGCATCAACACAAGTGCGAAAAGTGGTTTTTCAACACTAACACAAGTGCGAAAAGTGGTTTTTCCACACTAATACAAGTGCAAAAGTGGTTTCCTGCACCAACACAAGTGCGAAAAGTGGTTTTTCAACACTAACACAAGTGCGAAAAGTGGTTTTTCAACACTAACGCAAGTGCGAAAAGTGGTTTTTCAACTCTAACACAAGTGCGAAAAGTGGTTTTCAACACTAACACAAGTGCGAAAAGTGGTTTTTCCACACTAATACAAGTGCAAAAGTGGTTTCCTGCACCAACACAAGTGCGAAAAGTGGTTTTTCAACACTAACACAAGTGCGAAAAGTGGTTTTTCAACACTATCACATGTGCAAAAAGTGTTTTTTCCACACTAATACAAGTGCAAAAGTGGTTTCCTGCACCAACACAAGTGCAAAAAGTGGTTTTTCAACACTAACACAAGTGCGAATAGTGGTTTTTCAACACTAAGACAAGTGCGAAAAGTGGTTTTTCCACAATAATACAATTGCAAAAGTGGTTTCCTGCACCAACACAAGTGCGAAAAGTGGTTTTTCAACACTAACACAAGTGCGAAAAGTGGTTTTTCCACACTAATACAAGTGCAAAAGTGGTTTCCTGCACCAACACAAGTGCGAAAAGTGGTTTTTCAACACGAACACAAGTGCGAAAAGTGGTTTTTCAACACTAACACAAGTGCGAAAAGTGGTTTTTCAACACTATCACAAGTGCAAAAAGTGTTTTTTCCACACTAATACAAGTGCAAAAGTGGTTTCCTGCACCAACACAAGTGCGAAAAGTGGTTTTTCAACACTAACACAAGTGCGAAAAGTGGTTTTTCAACACTAACACAAGTGCGAAAAGTGGTTTTTCAACACTAACAGAAGTGCAAAAAGTGGTTTTTCCACACTAATACAAGTGCAAAAGTGGTTTCCTGCACCAACACAAGTGCGAAAAGTGGTTTTTCAACACTAACACAAGTGCGAAAAGTGGTTTTTCCACACTAATACAAGTGCAAAAGTGGTTTCCTGCACCAACACAAGTGCGAAAAGTGGTTTTTCAACACTAACACAAGTGCGAAAAGTGGTTTTTCAACACCAACGCAAGTGCGAAAAGTGGTTTTTCAACACTAACACAAGTGCGAAAAGTGGTTTTTCAACACTAACACAAGTGCGAAAAGTGGTTTTTCCACACTAATACAAGTGCAAAAGTGGTTTCCTGCACCAACACAAGTGCGAAAAGTGGTTTTTCAACACTAACACAAGTGCGAAAAGTGGTTTTTCAACACTATCACATGTGCAAAAAGTGTTTTTTCCACACTAATACAAGTGCAAAAGTGGTTTCCTGCACCAACACAAGTGCAAAAAGTGGTTTTTCAACACTAACACAAGTGCGAATAGAGGTTTTTCAACACTAACACAAGTGCGAAAAGTGGTTTTTCCACAATAATACAATTGCAAAAGTGGTTTCCTGCACCAACACAAGTGCGAAAAGTGGTTTTTCAACACTAACACAAGTGCGAAAAGTGTTTTTTCCACACTAATACAAGTGCAAAAGTGGTTTCCTGCACCAACACAAGTGCGAAAAGTGGTTTTTCAACACGAACACAAGTGCGAAAAGTGGTTTTTCAACACTAACACAAGTGCGAAAAGTGGTTTTTCAACACTATCACAAGTGCAAAAAGTGTTTTTCCACACTAATACAAGTGCAAAAGTGGTTTCCTACACTAACACAAGTGCGAAAAGTGGTTTTTCAACACTATCGCAAGTGCGAAAAGTGGTTTTTCAACACTAACACAAGTGCGAAAAGTGGTTTTTCCCTACTAATACAAGTGCAAAAGTGGTTTCCTGCACCAACACAAGTGCAAAAAGTGGGTTTCCTGCACCAACACAAATGCAAAAAGTGGTTTTTCAACACTAACACAAGTGCGAATAGTGGTTTCCTGCACCAACACAAGTGCGAAAAGTGGTTTTTCAACACTAACACAAGTGTGAAAAGTGGTTTTTCAACACTAACACAAGTGCGAAAAGTGGTTTTTCAACACTATCACAAGTGCAAAAAGTGTTTTTTCCACACTAATACAAGTGCAAAAGTGGTTTCCTGCACCAACACAAGTGCGAAAAGTGGTTTTTCCACACTAATATAAGTGCAAAAGTGGTTTCCTGCACCAACACAAGTGCGAAAAGTGGTTTTTCCACACTAATACAAGTGCAAAAGTGGTTTCCTGCACCAACACAAGTGCGAAAAGTGGTTTTTCAACACTAACACAAGTGCGAAAAGTGGTTTTTCAACACTAACACAAGTGCGAAAAGTGGTTTTTCAACACTAACACAAGTGCAAAAAGTGGTTTTTCCACACTAATACAAGTGCAAAAGTGGTTTCCTGCATCAACACAAGTGCGAAAAGTGGTTTTTCAACACTAACACAAGTGCGAAAAGTGGTTTTTCCACACTAATACAAGTGCAAAAGTGGTTTCCTGCACCAACACAAGTGCGAAAAGTGGTTTTTCAACACTAACACAAGTGCGAAAAGTGGTTTTTCAACACTAACGCAAGTGCGAAAAGTGGTTTTTCAACTCTAACACAAGTGCGAAAAGTGGTTTTCAACACTAACACAAGTGCGAAAAGTGGTTTTTCCACACTAATACAAGTGCAAAAGTGGTTTCCTGCACCAACACAAGTGCGAAAAGTGGTTTTTCAACACTAACACAAGTGCGAAAAGTGGTTTTTCAACACTATCACATGTGCAAAAAGTGTTTTTTCCACACTAATACAAGTGCAAAAGTGGTTTCCTGCACCAACACAAGTGCAAAAAGTGGTTTTTCAACACTAACACAAGTGCGAATAGTGGTTTTTCAACACTAAGACAAGTGCGAAAAGTGGTTTTTCCACAATAATACAATTGCAAAAGTGGTTTCCTGCACCAACACAAGTGCGAAAAGTGGTTTTTCAACACTAACACAAGTGCGAAAAGTGGTTTTTCCACACTAATACAAGTGCAAAAGTGGTTTCCTGCACCAACACAAGTGCGAAAAGTGGTTTTTCAACACGAACACAAGTGCGAAAAGTGGTTTTTCAACACTAACACAAGTGCGAAAAGTGGTTTTTCAACACTATCACAAGTGCAAAAAGTGTTTTTTCCACACTAATACAAGTGCAAAAGTGGTTTCCTGCACCAACACAAGTGCGAAAAGTGGTTTTTCAACACTAACACAAGTGCGAAAAGTGGTTTTTCAACACTAACACAAGTGCGAAAAGTGGTTTTTCAACACTAACAGAAGTGCAAAAAGTGGTTTTTCCACACTAATACAAGTGCAAAAGTGGTTTCCTGCACCAACACAAGTGCGAAAAGTGGTTTTTCAACACTAACACAAGTGCGAAAAGTGGTTTTTCCACACTAATACAAGTGCAAAAGTGGTTTCCTGCACCAACACAAGTGCGAAAAGTGGTTTTTCAACACTAACACAAGTGCGAAAAGTGGTTTTTCAACACCAACGCAAGTGCGAAAAGTGGTTTTTCAACACTAACACAAGTGCGAAAAGTGGTTTTTCAACACTAACACAAGTGCGAAAAGTGGTTTTTCCACACTAATACAAGTGCAAAAGTGGTTTCCTGCACCAACACAAGTGCGAAAAGTGGTTTTTCAACACTAACACAAGTGCGAAAAGTGGTTTTTCAACACTATCACATGTGCAAAAAGTGTTTTTTCCACACTAATACAAGTGCAAAAGTGGTTTCCTGCACCAACACAAGTGCAAAAAGTGGTTTTTCAACACTAACACAAGTGCGAATAGAGGTTTTTCAACACTAACACAAGTGCGAAAAGTGGTTTTTCCACAATAATACAATTGCAAAAGTGGTTTCCTGCACCAACACAAGTGCGAAAAGTGGTTTTTCAACACTAACACAAGTGCGAAAAGTGTTTTTTCCACACTAATACAAGTGCAAAAGTGGTTTCCTGCACCAACACAAGTGCGAAAAGTGGTTTTTCAACACGAACACAAGTGCGAAAAGTGGTTTTTCAACACTAACACAAGTGCGAAAAGTGGTTTTTCAACACTATCACAAGTGCAAAAAGTGTTTTTCCACACTAATACAAGTGCAAAAGTGGTTTCCTGCACCAACACAAGTGCGAAAAGTGGTTTTTCAACACTAACACAAGTGCGAAAAGTGGTTTTTCAACACTATCACAAGTGCAAAAAGTGCTTTTTCCACACTGATACAAGTGCAAAAGTGGTTTCCTGCACCAACACAAGTGCGAAAAGTGGTTTTTCAACACTAACACAAGTGCAAAAAGTGGTTTTTCAACACTATCACAAGTGCAAAAAGTGCTTTTTCCACACTAATACAAGTGCAAAAGTGGTTTCCTGCACCAACACAAGTGCGAAAAGTGGTTTTTCAACACTAACACAAGTGCGAAAAGTGGTTTTTTCCACACTAATACAAGTGCAAAAGTGGTTTCCTGCACCAACACAAGTGCAAAAGTGGTTTCCTGCACCAACACAAGTGCAAAAAGTGGTTTTTCAACACTAACACAAGTGCGAAAATTGGTTTTTCCACACTAATACAAGTGCAAAAGTGGTTTCCTGCACCAACACAAGTGCGAAAAGTGGTTTTTCAACACTAACACAAGTGCGAAAAGTGGTTTTTCAACACTAACACAAGTGCAAAAGTGGTTTCCTGCACCAACACAAGTGCAAAAAGTGGTTTTTCAACACTAACACACGTGCGAAAAGTGGTTTTTCAACACTATCACAAGTGCAAAAAGTGTTTTTTCCACACTAATACAAGTGCAAAAGTGGTTTCCTGCACCAACACAAGTGCAAAAAGTGGTTTTTCAACACTAACACAAATGCGAAAAGTGGTTTTTCAACACGAACACAAGTTCGAAAAGTGGTTTTTCAACACTAACACAAGTGCGAAAAGTGGTTTTTCAACACTATCACAAGTGCAAAAAGTGTTTTTTCCAAACTAATACAAGTGCAAAAGTGGTTTCCTGCACCAACACAAATACGAAAAGTGGTTTTTCAACACTAACACAAGTGCAAAAAGTGTTTTTTCCACACTAATACAAGTGCAAAAAGTGTTTTTTCCACACTAATACAAGTGCAAAAGTGGTTTCCTGCACCAACACAAGTGCAAAAAGTGGTTTATCAACACTAACACAAGTGCGGAAAGTGGTTTTTCAACACTAACACAAGTGCGAAAAGTGGTTTTTCCACACTAATACAAGTGCAAAAGTGGTTTCCTGCACCAACACAAGTGCGAAAAGTGGTTTTTCAACACTAACACAAGTGCGAAAAGTGGTTTTTCAACACTATCACAAGTGCAAAAAGTGTTTTTTCCACACTAATACAAGTGAAAAAGTGGTTTCCTGCACCAACACAAGTGCAAAAAGTGGTTTTTCAACACTAACACAAGTGCGAAAAGTGGTTTTTCAACACTAACACAAGTGCGAAAAGTGGTTTTTCCACACTAATACAAGTGCAAAAGTGGTTTCCTGCACCAACACAAGTGCGAAAAGTGGTTTTTCAACACTAACACAAGTGCGAAAAGTGGTTTTTCAACACTAACACAAGTGCGAAAAGTGGTTTTTCAACACTATCACAAGTGCAAAAGTGTTTTTTCCACACTAATACAAGTGCAAAAGTGGTTTCCTGCACCAACACAAGTGCGAAAAGTAGTTTTTCAACACTAACACAAGTGCAAAAAGTGGTTTTTCAACACTATCACAAGTGCAAAAAGTGTTTTTTCCACACTAATACAAGTGCAAAAGTGGTTTCCTGCACCAACACAAGTGCGAAAAGTGGTTTTTCAACACTAACACAAGTGCGAAAAGTGGTTTTTCAACACTAAAACAAGTGCGAAAAGTGGTTTTTCAACACGATCACAAGTTCAAAAAGTGTTTTTCCACACTAATACAAGTGCAAAAGTGGTTTCCTGCACCAACACAAGTGCAAAAAGTGGTTTTTCAACACTAACACAAGTGCGAAAAGTGGTATTTCAACACTAACACAAGTGCGAAAAGTGGTTTTTCCACACTAATACAAGTGCAAAAGTGGTTTCCTGCACCAACACAAGGGCGAAAAGTGGTTTTTCAACACTAACACAAGTGCGAAAGTGGTTTTTCAACACTATCACAAGTGCAAAAAGTGTTTTTTCCACACTAATACAAGTGCAAAAGTGGTTTCCTGCACCAACACAAGTGCGAAAAGTGGTTTTTCAACACTAACACAAGTGCGAAAAGTGGTTTTTCAACACTAACACAAGTGCGAAAAGTGGTTTTTCAACACTAACACAAGTGCAAAAAGTGGTTTTTCCACACTAATACAAGTGCAAAAGTGGTTTCCTGCATCAACACAAGTGCGAAAAGTGGTTTTTCAACACTAACACAAGTGCGAAAAGTGGTTTTTCCACACTAATACAAGTGCAAAAGTGGTTTCCTGCACCAACACAAGTGCGAAAAGTGGTTTTTCAACACTAACACAAGTGCGAAAAGTGGTTTTTCAACACTAACGCAAGTGCGAAAAGTGGTTTTTCAACTCTAACACAAGTGCGAAAAGTGGTTTTTCCCTACTAATACAAGTGCAAAAGTGGTTTCCTGCACCAACACAAGTGCAAAAAGTGGGTTTCCTGCACCAACACAAATGCAAAAAGTGGTTTTTCAACACTAACACAAGTGCGAATAGTGGTTTCCTGCACCAACACAAGTGCGAAAAGTGGTTTTTCAACACTAACACAAGTGTGAAAAGTGGTTTTTCAACACTAACACAAGTGCGAAAAGTGGTTTTTCAACACTATCACAAGTGCAAAAAGTGTTTTTTCCACACTAATACAAGTGCAAAAGTGGTTTCCTGCACCAACACAAGTGCGAAAAGTGGTTTTTCCACACTAATATAAGTGCAAAAGTGGTTTCCTGCACCAACACAAGTGCGAAAAGTGGTTTTTCCACACTAATACAAGTGCAAAAGTGGTTTCCTGCACCAACACAAGTGCGAAAAGTGGTTTTTCAACACTAACACAAGTGCGAAAAGTGGTTTTTCAACACTAACACAAGTGCGAAAAGTGGTTTTTCAACACTAACACAAGTGCAAAAAGTGGTTTTTCCACACTAATACAAGTGCAAAAGTGGTTTCCTGCATCAACACAAGTGCGAAAAGTGGTTTTTCAACACTAACACAAGTGCAAAAAGTGGTTTTTCCACACTAATACAAGTGCAAAAGTGGTTTCCTGCACCAACACAAGTGCGAAAAGTGGTTTTTCAACACTAACACAAGTGCGAAAAGTGGTTTTTCAACACTAACGCAAGTGCGAAAAGTGGTTTTTCAACTCTAACACAAGTGCGAAAAGTGGTTTTTCAACACTAACACAAGTGCGAAAAGTGGTTTTTCCACACTAATACAAGTGCAAAAGTGGTTTCCTGCACCAACACAAGTGCGAAAAGTGGTTTTTCAACACTAACACAAGTGCGAAAAGTGGTTTTTCAACACTATCACATGTGCAAAAAGTGTTTTTTCCACACTAATACAAGTGCAAAAGTGGTTTCCTGCACCAACACAAGTGCAAAAAGTGGTTTTTCAACACTAACACAAGTGCGAATAGTGGTTTTTCAACACTAAGACAAGTGCGAAAAGTGGTTTTTCCACAATAATACAATTGCAAAAGTGGTTTCCTGCACCAACACAAGTGCGAAAAGTGGTTTTTCAACACTAACACAAGTGCGAAAAGTGGTTTTTCCACACTAATACAAGTGCAAAAGTGGTTTCCTGCACCAACACAAGTGCGAAAAGTGGTTTTTCAACACGAACACAAGTGCGAAAAGTGGTTTTTCAACACTAACACAAGTGCGAAAAGTGGTTTTTCAACACTATCACAAGTGCAAAAAGTGTTTTTTCCACACTAATACAAGTGCAAAAGTGGTTTCCTGCACCAACACAAGTGCGAAAAGTGGTTTTTCAACACTAACACAAGTGCGAAAAGTGGTTTTTCAACACTAACACAAGTGCGAAAAGTGGTTTTTCAACACTAACACAAGTGCAAAAAGTGGTTTTTCCACACTAATACAAGTGCAAAAGTGGTTTCCTGCACCAACACAAGTGCGAAAAGTGGTTTTTCAACACTAACACAAGTGCGAAAAGTGGTTTTTCCACACTAATACAAGTGCAAAAGTGGTTTCCTGCACCAACACAAGTGCGAAAAGTGGTTTTTCAACACTAACACAAGTGCGAAAAGTGGTTTTTCAACACCAACGCAAGTGCGAAAAGTGGTTTTTCAACACTAACACAAGTGCGAAAAGTGGTTTTTCAACACTAACACAAGTGCGAAAAGTGGTTTTTCCACACTAATACAAGTGCAAAAGTGGTTTCCTGCACCAACACAAGTGCGAAAAGTGGTTTTTCAACACTAACACAAGTGCGAAAAGTGGTTTTTCAACACTATCACATGTGCAAAAAGTGTTTTTTCCACACTAATACAAGTGCAAAAGTGGTTTCCTGCACCAACACAAGTGCAAAAAGTGGTTTTTCAACACTAACACAAGTGCGAATAGAGGTTTTTCAACACTAACACAAGTGCGAAAAGTGGTTTTTCCACAATAATACAATTGCAAAAGTGGTTTCCTGCACCAACACAAGTGCGAAAAGTGGTTTTTCAACACTAACACAAGTGCGAAAAGTGGTTTTTCCACACTACTACAAGTGCAAAAGTGGTTTCCTGCACCAACACAAGTGCGAAAAGTGGTTTTTCAACACGAACACAAGTGCGAAAAGTGGTTTTTCAACACTAACACAAGTGCGAAAAGTGGTTTTTCAACACTATCACAAGTGCAAAAAGTGTTTTTCCACACTAATACAAGTGCAAAAGTGGTTTCCTGCACCAACACAAGTGCGAAAAGTGGTTTTTCAACACTAACACAAGTGCGAAAAGTGGTTTTTCAACACTATCACAAGTGCAAAAAGTGCTTTTTCCACACTGATACAAGTGCAAAAGTGGTTTCCTGCACCAACACAAGTGCGAAAAGTGGTTTTTCAACACTAACACAAGTGCAAAAAGTGGTTTTTCAACACTATCACAAGTGCAAAAAGTGTTTTTTCCACACTAATACAAGTGCAAAAGTGGTTTCCTGCACCAACACAAGTGCGAAAAGTGGTTTTTCAACACTAACACAAGTGCGAAAAGTGGTTTTTTCCACACTAATACAAGTGCAAAAGTGGTTTCCTGCACCAACACAAGTGCAAAAGTGGTTTCCTGCACCAACACAAGTGCAAAAAGTGGTTTTTCAACACTAACACAAGTGCGAAAATTGATTTTTCCACACTAATACAAGTGCAAAAGTGGTTTCCTGCACCAACACAAGTGCGAAAAGTGGTTTTTCAACACTAACACAAGTGCGAAAAGTGGTTTTTCAACACTAACACAAGTGCAAAAGTGGTTTCCTGCACCAACACAAGTGCAAAAAGTGGTTTTTCAACACTAACACACGTGCGAAAAGTGGTTTTTCAACACTATCACAAGTGCAAAAAGTGTTTTTTCCACACTAATACAAGTGCAAAAGTGGTTTCCTGCACCAACACAAGTGCAAAAAGTGGTTTTTCAACACTAACACAAATGCGAAAAGTGGTTTTTCAACACGAACACAAGTGCGAAAAGTGGTTTTTCAACACTAACACAAGTGCGAAAAGTGGTTTTTCAACACTATCACAAGTGCAAAAAGTGTTTTTTCCAAACTAATACAAGTGCAAAAGTGGTTTCCTGCACCAACACAAATACGAAAAGTGGTTTTTCAACACTAACACAAGTGCAAAAAGTGTTTTTTCCACACTAATACAAGTGCAAAAAGTGTTTTTTCCACACTAATACAAGTGCAAAAGTGGTTTCCTGCACCAACACAAGTGCAAAAAGTGGTTTACCAACACTAACACAAGTGCGGAAAGTGGTTTTTCAACACTAACACAAGTGCGAAAAGTGGTTTTTCCACACTAATACAAGTGCAAAAGTGGTTTCCTGCACCAACACAAGTGCGAAAAGTGGTTTTTCAACACTAACACAAGTGCGAAAAGTGGTTTTTCAACACTATCACAAGTGCAAAAAGTGTTTTTTCCACACTAATACAAGTGAAAAAGTGGTTTCCTGCACCAACACAAGTGCAAAAAGTGGTTTTTCAACACTAACACAAGTGCGAAAAGTGGTTTTTCAACACTAACACAAGTGCGAAAAGTGGTTTTTCCACACTAATACAAGTGCAAAAGTGGTTTCCTGCACCAACACAAGTGCGAAAAGTGGTTTTTCAACACTAACACAAGTGCGAAAAGTGGTTTTTCAACACTAACACAAGTGCGAAAAGTGGTTTTTCAACACTAACACAAGTGCGAAAAGTGGTTTTTCAACACTAACACAAGTGCAAAAAGTGGTTTTTCCACACTAATACAAGTGCAAAAGTGGTTTCCTGCATCAACACAAGTGCGAAAAGTGGTTTTTCAACACTAACACAAGTGCAAAAAGTGGTTTTTCCACACTAATACAAGTGCAAAAGTGGTTTCCTGCACCAACACAAGTGCGAAAAGTGGTTTTTCAACACTAACACAAGTGCGAAAAGTGGTTTTTCAACACTAACGCAAGTGCGAAAAGTGGTTTTTCAACTCTAACACAAGTGCGAAAAGTGGTTTTTCAACACTAACACAAGTGCGAAAAGTGGTTTTTCCACACTAATACAAGTGCAAAAGTGGTTTCCTGCACCAACACAAGTGCGAAAAGTGGTTTTTCAACACTAACACAAGTGCGAAAAGTGGTTTTTCAACACTATCACATGTGCAAAAAGTGTTTTTTCCACACTAATACAAGTGCAAAAGTGGTTTCCTGCACCAACACAAGTGCAAAAAGTGGTTTTTCAACACTAACACAAGTGCGAATAGTGTTTTTTCAACACTAAGACAAGTGCGAAAAGTGGTTTTTCCACAATAATACAATTGCAAAAGTGGTTTCCTGCACCAACACAAGTGCGAAAAGTGGTTTTTCAACACTAACACAAGTGCGAAAAGTGGTTTTTCCACACTAATACAAGTGCAAAAGTGGTTTCCTGCACCAACACAAGTGCGAAAAGTGGTTTTTCAACACGAACACAAGTGCGAAAAGTGGTTTTTCAACACTAACACAAGTGCGAAAAGTGGTTTTTCAACACTATCACAAGTGCAAAAAGTGTTTTTTCCACACTAATACAAGTGCAAAAGTGGTTTCCTGCACCAACACAAGTGCGAAAAGTGGTTTTTCAACACTAACACAAGTGCGAAAAGTGGTTTTTCAACACTAACACAAGTGCGAAAAGTGGTTTTTCAACACTAACATAAGTGCAAAAAGTGGTTTTTCCACACTAATACAAGTGCAAAAGTGGTTTCCTGCACCAACACAAGTGCGAAAAGTGGTTTTTCAACACTAACACAAGTGCGAAAAGTGGTTTTTCCACACTAATACAAGTGCAAAAGTGGTTTCCTGCACCAACACAAGTGCGAAAAGTGGTTTTTCAACACTAACACAAGTGCGAAAAGTGGTTTTTCAACACCAACGCAAGTGCGAAAAGTGGTTTTTCAACACTAACACAAGTGCAAAAAGTGGTTTTTCCACACTAATACAAGTGCAAAAGTGGTTTCCTGCACCAACACAAGTGCGAAAAGTGGTTTTTCAACACTAACACAAGTGCGAAAAGTGGTTTTTCCACACTAATACAAGTGCAAAAGTGGTTTCCTGCACCAACACAAGTGCGAAAAGTGGTTTTTCAACACTAACACAAGTGCGAAAAGTGGTTTTTCAACACTATCACATGTGCAAAAAGTGTTTTTTCCACACTAATACAAGTGCAAAAGTGGTTTCCTGCACCAACACAAGTGCAAAAAGTGGTTTTTCAACACTAACACAAGTGCGAATAGAGGTTTTTCAACACTAACACAAGTGCGAAAAGTGGTTTTTCCACAATAATACAATTGCAAAAGTGGTTTCCTGCACCAACACAAGTGCGAAAAGTGGTTTTTCAACACTAACACAAGTGCGAAAAGTGGTTTTTCCACACTAATACAAGTGCAAAAGTGGTTTCCTGCACCAACACAAGTGCGAAAAGTGGTTTTTCAACACGAACACAAGTGCGAAAAGTGGTTTTTCAACACTAACACAAGTGCGAAAAGTGGTTTTTCAACACTATCACAAGTGCAAAAAGTGTTTTTCCACACTAATACAAGTGCAAAAGTGGTTTCCTGCACCAACACAAGTGCGAAAAGTGGTTTTTCAACACTAACACAAGTGCGAAAAGTGGTTTTTCAACACTATCACAAGTGCAAAAAGTGCTTTTTCCACACTGATACAAGTGCAAAAGTGGTTTCCTGCACCAACACAAGTGCGAAAAGTGGTTTTTCAACACTAACACAAGTGCAAAAAGTGGTTTTTCAACACTATCACAAGTGCAAAAAGTGTTTTTTCCACACTAATACAAGTGCAAAAGTGGTTTCCTGCACCAACACAAGTGCGAAAAGTGGTTTTTCAACACTAACACAAGTGCGAAAAGTGGTTTTTTCCACACTAATACAAGTGCAAAAGTGGTTTCCTGCACCAACACAAGTGCAAAAGTGGTTTCCTGCACCAACACAAGTGCAAAAAGTGGTTTTTCAACACTAACACAAGTGCGAAAATTGGTTTTTCCACACTAATACAAGTGCAAAAGTGGTTTCCTGCACCAACACAAGTGCGAAAAGTGGTTTTTCAACACTAACACAAGTGCGAAAAGTGGTTTTTCAACACTAACACAAGTGCAAAAGTGGTTTCCTGCACCAACACAAGTGCAAAAAGTGGTTTTTCAACACTAACACACGTGCGAAAAGTGGTTTTTCAACACTATCACAAGTGCAAAAAGTGTTTTTTCCACACTAATACAAGTGCAAAAGTGGTTTCCTGCACCAACACAAGTGCAAAAAGTGGTTTTTCAACACTAACACAAATGCGAAAAGTGGTTTTTCAACACGAACACAAGTGCGAAAAGTGGTTTTTCAACACTAACACAAGTGCGAAAAGTGGTTTTTCAACACTATCACAAGTGCAAAAAGTGTTTTTTCCAAACTAATACAAGTGCAAAAGTGGTTTCCTGCACCAACACAAATACGAAAAGTGGTTTTTCAACACTATCACAAGTGCAAAAAGTGTTTTTTCCAAACTAATACAAGTGCAAAAGTGGTTTCCTGCACCAACACAAATACGAAAAGTGGTTTTTCAACACTAACACAAGTGCAAAAAGTGTTTTTTCCACACTAATACAAGTGAAAAAGTGGTTTCCTGCACCAACACAAGTGCAAAAAGTGGTTTTTCAACACTACCACAAGTGCGAAAAGTGGTTTTTCAACACTAACACAATTGCGAAAAGTGGTTTTTCCACACTAATACAAGTGCAAAAGTGGTTTCCTGCACCAACACAAGTGCGAAAAGTGGTTTTTCAACACTAACACAAGTGCGAAAAGTGGTTTTTCAACACTAACACAAGTGCGAAAAGTGGTTTTTCAACACTATCACAAGTGCAAAAGTGTTTTTTCCACACTAATACAAGTGCAAAAGTGGTTTCCTGCACCAACACAAGTGCGAAAAGTAGTTTTTCAACACTAACACAAGTGCAAAAAGTGGTTTTTCAACACTATCACAAGTGCAAAAAGTGTTTTTTCCACACTAATACAAGTGCAAAAGTGGTTTCCTGCACCAACACAAGTGCGAAAAGTGGTTTTTCAACACTAACACAAGTGCGAAAAGTGGTTTTTCAACACTAACACAAGTGCGAAAAGTGGTTTTTCAACACTATCACAAGTGCAAAAGTGTTTTTTCCACACTAATACAAGTGCAAAAGTGGTTTCCTGCACCAACACAAGTGCGAAAAGTAGTTTTTCAACACTAACACAAGTGCAAAAAGTGGTTTTTCAACACTATCACAAGTGCAAAAAGTGTTTTTTCCACACTAATACAAGTGCAAAAGTGGTTTCCTGCACCAACACAAGTGCGAAAAGTGGTTTTTCAACACTAACACAAGTGCGAAAAGTGGTTTTTCAACACTAAAACAAGTGCGAAAAGTGGTTTTTCAACACGATCACAAGTTCAAAAAGTGTTTTTCCACACTAATACAAGTGCAAAAGTGGTTTCCTGCACCAACACAAGTGCAAAAAGTGGTTTTTCAACACTAACACAAGTGCGAAAAGTGGTATTTCAACACTAACACAAGTGCGAAAAGTGGTTTTTTCCACACTAATACAAGTGCAAAAGTGGTTTCCTGCACCAACACAAGGGCGAAAAGTGGTTTTTCAACACTAACACAAGTGCGAAAGTGGTTTTTCAACACTATCACAAGTGCAAAAAGTGTTTTTTCCACACTAATACAAGTGCAAAAGTGGTTTCCTGCACCAACACAAGTGCGAAAAGTGGTTTTTCAACACTAACACAAGTGCGAAAAGTGGTTTTTCAACACTAACACAAGTGCGAAAAGTGGTTTTTCAACACTAACACAAGTGCAAAAAGTGGTTTTTCCACACTAATACAAGTGCAAAAGTGGTTTCCTGCATCAACACAAGTGCGAAAAGTGGTTTTTCAACACTAACACAAGTGCGAAAAGTGGTTTTTCCACACTAATACAAGTGCAAAAGTGGTTTCCTGCACCAACACAAGTGCGAAAAGTGGTTTTTCAACACTAACACAAGTGCGAAAAGTGGTTTTTCAACACTAACGCAAGTGCGAAAAGTGGTTTTTCAACACTAACACAAGTGCAAAAAGTGGTTTTTCAACACTATCACAAGTGCAAAAAGTGTTTTTTCCACACTAATACAAGTGCAAAAGTGGTTTCCTGCACCAACACAAGTGCGAAAAGTGGTTTTTCAACACTAACACAAGTGCGAAAAGTGGTTTTTTCCACACTAATACAAGTGCAAAAGTGGTTTCCTGCACCAACACAAGTGCAAAAGTGGTTTCCTGCACCAACACAAGTGCAAAAAGTGGTTTTTCAACACTAACACAAGTGCGAAAATTGGTTTTTCCACACTAATACAAGTGCAAAAGTGGTTTCCTGCACCAACACAAGTGCGAAAAGTGGTTTTTCAACACTAACACAAGTGCGAAAAGTGGTTTTTCAACACTAACACAAGTGCAAAAGTGGTTTCCTGCACCAACACAAGTGCAAAAAGTGGTTTTTCAACACTAACACACGTGCGAAAAGTGGTTTTTCAACACTATCACAAGTGCAAAAAGTGTTTTTTCCACACTAATACAAGTGCAAAAGTGGTTTCCTGCACCAACACAAGTGCAAAAAGTGGTTTTTCAACACTAACACAAATGCGAAAAGTGGTTTTTCAACACGAACACAAGTGCGAAAAGTGGTTTTTCAACACTAACACAAGTGCGAAAAGTGGTTTTTCAACACTATCACAAGTGCAAAAAGTGTTTTTTCCAAACTAATACAAGTGCAAAAGTGGTTTCCTGCACCAACACAAATACGAAAAGTGGTTTTTCAACACTAACACAAGTGCAAAAAGTGTTTTTTCCACACTAATACAAGTGCAAAAAGTGTTTTTTCCACACTAATACAAGTGCAAAAGTGGTTTCCTGCACCAACACAAGTGCAAAAAGTGGTTTATCAACACTAACACAAGTGCGGAAAGTGGTTTTTCAACACTAACACAAGTGCGAAAAGTGGTTTTTCCACACTAATACAAGTGCAAAAGTGGTTTCCTGCACCAACACAAGTGCGAAAAGTGCTTTTTCAACACTAACACAAGTGCGAAAAGTGGTTTTTCAACACTATCACAAGTGCAAAAAGTGTTTTTTCCACACTAATACAAGTGAAAAAGTGGTTTCCTGCACCAACACAAGTGCAAAAAGTGGTTTTTCAACACTAACACAAGTGCGAAAAGTGGTTTTTCAACACTAACACAAGTGCGAAAAGTGGTTTTTCCACACTAATACAAGTGCAAAAGTGGTTTCCTGCACCAACACAAGTGCGAAAAGTGGTTTTTCAACACTAACACAAGTGCGAAAAGTGGTTTTTCAACACTAACACAAGTGCGAAAAGTGGTTTTTCAACACTATCACAAGTGCAAAAGTGTTTTTTCCACACTAATACAAGTGCAAAAGTGGTTTCCTGCACCAACACAAGTGCGAAAAGTAGTTTTTCAACACTAACACAAGTGCAAAAAGTGGTTTTTCAACACTATCACAAGTGCAAAAAGTGTTTTTTCCACACTAATACAAGTGCAAAAGTGGTTTCCTGCACCAACACAAGTGCGAAAAGTGGTTTTTCAACACTAACACAAGTGCGAAAAGTGGTTTTTCAACACTAAAACAAGTGCGAAAAGTGGTTTTTCAACACGATCACAAGTTCAAAAAGTGTTTTTCCACACTAATACAAGTGCAAAAGTGGTTTCCTGCACCAACACAAGTGCAAAAAGTGGTTTTTCAACACTAACACAAGTGCGAAAAGTGGTATTTCAACACTAACACAAGTGCGAAAAGTGGTTTTTCCACACTAATACAAGTGCAAAAGTGGTTTCCTGCACCAACACAAGGGCGAAAAGTGGTTTTTCAACACTAACACAAGTGCGAAAGTGGTTTTTCAACACTATCACAAGTGCAAAAAGTGTTTTTTCCACACTAATACAAGTGCAAAAGTGGTTTCCTGCACCAACACAAGTGCGAAAAGTGGTTTTTCAACACTAACACAAGTGCGAAAAGTGGTTTTTCAACACTAACACAAGTGCGAAAAGTGGTTTTTCAACACTAACACAAGTGCAAAAAGTGGTTTTTCCACACTAATACAAGTGCAAAAGTGGTTTCCTGCATCAACACAAGTGCGAAAAGTGGTTTTTCAACACTAACACAAGTGCGAAAAGTGGTTTTTCCACACTAATACAAGTGCAAAAGTGGTTTCCTGCACCAACACAAGTGCGAAAAGTGGTTTTTCAACACTAACACAAGTGCGAAAAGTGGTTTTTCAACACTAACGCAAGTGCGAAAAGTGGTTTTTCAACTCTAACACAAGTGCGAAAAGTGGTTTTTCAACACTAACACAAGTGCGAAAAGTGGTTTTTCCACACTAATACAAGTGCAAAAGTGGTTTCCTGCACCAACACAAGTGCGAAAAGTGGTTTTTCAACACTAACACAAGTGCGAAAAGTGGTTTTTCAACACTATCACATGTGCAAAAAGTGTTTTTTCCACACTAATACAAGTGCAAAAGTGGTTTCCTGCACCAACACAAGTGCAAAAAGTGGTTTTTCAACACTAACACAAGTGCGAATAGTGGTTTTTCAACACTAAGACAAGTGCGAAAAGTGGTTTTTCCACAATAATACAATTGCAAAAGTGGTTTCCTGCACCAACACAAGTGCGAAAAGTGGTTTTTCAACACTAACACAAGTGCGAAAAGTGGTTTTTCCACACTAATACAAGTGCAAAAGTGGTTTCCTGCACCAACACAAGTGCGAAAAGTGGTTTTTCAACACGAACACAAGTGCGAAAAGTGGTTTTTCAACACTAACACAAGTGCGAAAAGTGGTTTTTCAACACTATCACAAGTGCAAAAAGTGTTTTTTCCACACTAATACAAGTGTAAAAGTGGTTTCCTGCACCAACACAAGTGCGAAAAGTGGTTTTTCAACACTAACACAAGTGCGAAAAGTGGTTTTTCAACACTAACACAAGTGCGAAAAGTGGTTTTTCAACACTAACACAAGTGCAAAAAGTGGTTTTTCCACACTAATACAAGTGCAAAAGTGGTTTCCTGCACCAACACAAGTGCGAAAAGTGGTTTTTCAACACTAACACAAGTGCGAAAAGTGGTTTTTCCACACTAATACAAGTGCAAAAGTGGTTTCCTGCACCAACACAAGTGCGAAAAGTGGTTTTTCAACACTAACACAAGTGCGAAAAGTGGTTTTTCAACACCAACGCAAGTGCGAAAAGTGGTTTTTCAACACTAACACAAGTGCGAAAAGTGGTTTTTCAACACTAACACAAGTGCGAAAAGTGGTTTTTCCACACTAATACAAGTGCAAAAGTGGTTTCCTGCACCAACACAAGTGCGAAAAGTGGTTTTTCAACACTAACACAAGTGCGAAAAGTGGTTTTTCAACACTATCACATGTGCAAAAAGTGTTTTTTCCACACTAATACAAGTGCAAAAGTGGTTTCCTGCACCAACACAAGTGCAAAAAGTGGTTTTTCAACACTAACACAAGTGCGAATAGAGGTTTTTCAACACTAACACAAGTGCGAAAAGTGGTTTTTCCACAATAATACAATTGCAAAAGTGGTTTCCTGCACCAACACAAGTGCGAAAAGTGGTTTTTCAACACTAACACAAGTGCGAAAAGTGGTTTTTCCACACTAATACAAGTGCAAAAGTGGTTTCCTGCACCAACACAAGTGCGAAAAGTGGTTTTTCAACACGAACACAAGTGCGAAAAGTGGTTTTTCAACACTAACACAAGTGCGAAAAGTGGTTTTTCAACACTATCACAAGTGCAAAAAGTGTTTTTCCACACTAATACAAGTGCAAAAGTGGTTTCCTGCACCAACACAAGTGCGAAAAGTGGTTTTTCAACACTAACACAAGTGCGAAAAGTGGTTTTTCAACACTATCACAAGTGCAAAAAGTGCTTTTTCCACACTGATACAAGTGCAAAAGTGGTTTCCTGCACCAACACAAGTGCGAAAAGTGGTTTTTCAACACTAACACAAGTGCAAAAAGTGGTTTTTCAACACTATCACAAGTGCAAAAAGTGTTTTTTCCACACTAATACAAGTGCAAAAGTGGTTTCCTGCACCAACACAAGTGCGAAAAGTGGTTTTTCAACACTAACACAAGTGCGAAAAGTGGTTTTTTCCACACTAATACAAGTGCAAAAGTGGTTTCCTGCACCAACACAAGTGCAAAAGTGGTTTCCTGCACCAACACAAGTGCAAAAAGTGGTTTTTCAACACTAACACAAGTGCGAAAATTGGTTTTTCCACACTAATACAAGTGCAAAAGTGGTTTCCTGCACCAACACAAGTGCGAAAAGTGGTTTTTCAACACTAACACAAGTGCGAAAAGTGGTTTTTCAACACTAACACAAGTGCGAAAAGTGGTTTTTCAACACTAACACAAGTGCGAAAAGTGGTTTTTCAACACTAACACAAGTGCAAAAAGTGGTTTTTCCACACTAATACAAGTGCAAAAGTGGTTTCCTGCATCAACACAAGTGCGAAAAGTGGTTTTTCAACACTAACACAAGTGCAAAAAGTGGTTTTTCCACACTAATACAAGTGCAAAAGTGGTTTCCTGCACCAACACAAGTGCGAAAAGTGGTTTTTCAACACTAACACAAGTGCGAAAAGTGGTTTTTCAACACTAACGCAAGTGCGAAAAGTGGTTTTTCAACTCTAACACAAGTGCGAAAAGTGGTTTTTCAACACTAACACAAGTGCGAAAAGTGGTTTTTCCACACTAATACAAGTGCAAAAGTGGTTTCCTGCACCAACACAAGTGCGAAAAGTGGTTTTTCAACACTAACACAAGTGCGAAAAGTGGTTTTTCAACACTATCACATGTGCAAAAAGTGTTTTTTCCACACTAATACAAGTGCAAAAGTGGTTTCCTGCACCAACACAAGTGCAAAAAGTGGTTTTTCAACACTAACACAAGTGCGAATAGTGGTTTTTCAACACTAAGACAAGTGCGAAAAGTGGTTTTTCCACAATAATACAATTGCAAAAGTGGTTTCCTGCACCAACACAAGTGCGAAAAGTGGTTTTTCAACACTAACACAAGTGCGAAAAGTGGTTTTTCCACACTAATACAAGTGCAAAAGTGGTTTCCTGCACCAACACAAGTGCGAAAAGTGGTTTTTCAACACGAACACAAGTGCGAAAAGTGGTTTTTCAACACTAACACAAGTGCGAAAAGTGGTTTTTCAACACTATCACAAGTGCAAAAAGTGTTTTTTCCACACTAATACAAGTGCAAAAGTGGTTTCCTGCACCAACACAAGTGCGAAAAGTGGTTTTTCAACACTAACACAAGTGCGAAAAGTGGTTTTTCAACACTAACACAAGTGCGAAAAGTGGTTTTTCAACACTAACATAAGTGCAAAAAGTGGTTTTTCCACACTAATACAAGTGCAAAAGTGGTTTCCTGCACCAACACAAGTGCGAAAAGTGGTTTTTCAACACTAACACAAGTGCGAAAAGTGGTTTTTCCACACTAATACAAGTGCAAAAGTGGTTTCCTGCACCAACACAAGTGCGAAAAGTGGTTTTTCAACACTAACACAAGTGCGAAAAGTGGTTTTTCAACACCAACGCAAGTGCGAAAAGTGGTTTTTCAACACTAACACAAGTGCAAAAAGTGGTTTTTCCACACTAATACAAGTGCAAAAGTGGTTTCCTGCACCAACACAAGTGCGAAAAGTGGTTTTTCAACACTAACACAAGTGCGAAAAGTGGTTTTTCCACACTAATACAAGTGCAAAAGTGGTTTCCTGCACCAACACAAGTGCGAAAAGTGGTTTTTCAACACTAACACAAGTGCGAAAAGTGGTTTTTCAACACTATCACATGTGCAAAAAGTGTTTTTTCCACACTAATACAAGTGCAAAAGTGGTTTCCTGCACCAACACAAGTGCAAAAAGTGGTTTTTCAACACTAACACAAGTGCGAATAGAGGTTTTTCAACACTAACACAAGTGCGAAAAGTGGTTTTTCCACAATAATACAATTGCAAAAGTGGTTTCCTGCACCAACACAAGTGCGAAAAGTGGTTTTTCAACACTAACACAAGTGCGAAAAGTGGTTTTTCCACACTAATACAAGTGCAAAAGTGGTTTCCTGCACCAACACAAGTGCGAAAAGTGGTTTTTCAACACGAACACAAGTGCGAAAAGTGGTTTTTCAACACTAACACAAGTGCGAAAAGTGGTTTTTCAACACTATCACAAGTGCAAAAAGTGTTTTTCCACACTAATACAAGTGCAAAAGTGGTTTCCTGCACCAACACAAGTGCGAAAAGTGGTTTTTCAACACTAACACAAGTGCGAAAAGTGGTTTTTCAACACTATCACAAGTGCAAAAAGTGCTTTTTCCACACTGATACAAGTGCAAAAGTGGTTTCCTGCACCAACACAAGTGCGAAAAGTGGTTTTTCAACACTAACACAAGTGCAAAAAGTGGTTTTTCAACACTATCACAAGTGCAAAAAGTGTTTTTTCCACACTAATACAAGTGCAAAAGTGGTTTCCTGCACCAACACAAGTGCGAAAAGTGGTTTTTCAACACTAACACAAGTGCGAAAAGTGGTTTTTTCCACACTAATACAAGTGCAAAAGTGGTTTCCTGCACCAACACAAGTGCAAAAGTGGTTTCCTGCACCAACACAAGTGCAAAAAGTGGTTTTTCAACACTAACACAAGTGCGAAAATTGGTTTTTCCACACTAATACAAGTGCAAAAGTGGTTTCCTGCACCAACACAAGTGCGAAAAGTGGTTTTTCAACACTAACACAAGTGCGAAAAGTGGTTTTTCAACACTAACACAAGTGCAAAAGTGGTTTCCTGCACCAACACAAGTGCAAAAAGTGGTTTTTCAACACTAACACACGTGCGAAAAGTGGTTTTTCAACACTATCACAAGTGCAAAAAGTGTTTTTTCCACACTAATACAAGTGCAAAAGTGGTTTCCTGCACCAACACAAGTGCAAAAAGTGGTTTTTCAACACTAACACAAATGCGAAAAGTGGTTTTTCAACACGAACACAAGTGCGAAAAGTGGTTTTTCAACACTAACACAAGTGCGAAAAGTGGTTTTTCAACACTATCACAAGTGCAAAAAGTGTTTTTTCCAAACTAATACAAGTGCAAAAGTGGTTTCCTGCACCAACACAAATACGAAAAGTGGTTTTTCAACACTATCACAAGTGCAAAAAGTGTTTTTTCCAAACTAATACAAGTGCAAAAGTGGTTTCCTGCACCAACACAAATACGAAAAGTGGTTTTTCAACACTAACACAAGTGCAAAAAGTGTTTTTTCCACACTAATACAAGTGAAAAAGTGGTTTCCTGCACCAACACAAGTGCAAAAAGTGGTTTTTCAACACTACCACAAGTGCGAAAAGTGGTTTTTCAACACTAACACAAGTGCGAAAAGTGGTTTTTCCACACTAATACAAGTGCAAAAGTGGTTTCCTGCACCAACACAAGTGCGAAAAGTGGTTTTTCAACACTAACACAAGTGCGAAAAGTGGTTTTTCAACACTAACACAAGTGCGAAAAGTGGTTTTTCAACACTATCACAAGTGCAAAAGTGTTTTTTCCACACTAATACAAGTGCAAAAGTGGTTTCCTGCACCAACACAAGTGCGAAAAGTAGTTTTTCAACACTAACACAAGTGCAAAAAGTGGTTTTTCAACACTATCACAAGTGCAAAAAGTGTTTTTTCCACACTAATACAAGTGCAAAAGTGGTTTCCTGCACCAACACAAGTGCGAAAAGTGGTTTTTCAACACTAACACAAGTGCGAAAAGTGGTTTTTCAACACTAACACAAGTGCGAAAAGTGGTTTTTCAACACTATCACAAGTGCAAAAGTGTTTTTTCCACACTAATACAAGTGCAAAAGTGGTTTCCTGCACCAACACAAGTGCGAAAAGTAGTTTTTCAACACTAACACAAGTGCAAAAAGTGGTTTTTCAACACTATCACAAGTGCAAAAAGTGTTTTTTCCACACTAATACAAGTGCAAAAGTGGTTTCCTGCACCAACACAAGTGCGAAAAGTGGTTTTTCAACACTAACACAAGTGCGAAAAGTGGTTTTTC
Source organism: Myxine glutinosa (assembly GCF_964187855.1). NCBI lineage: Eukaryota > Metazoa > Chordata > Myxini > Myxiniformes > Myxinidae > Myxine > Myxine glutinosa. Next base: position 59,969 of record NW_027617007.1, read on the forward strand.
AACACTAAAACAAGTGCGAAAAGTGGTTTTTCAACACGATCACAAGTTCAAAAAGTGTTTTTCCACACTAATACAAGTGCAAAAGTGGTTTCCTGCACCAACACAAGTGCAAAAAGTGGTTTTTCAACACTAACACAAGTGCGAAAAGTGGTATTTCAACACTAACACAAGTGCGAAAAGTGGTTTTTCCACACTAATACAAGTGCAAAAGTGGTTTCCTGCACCAACACAAGGGCGAAAAGTGGTTTTTCAACACTAACACAAGTGCGAAAGTGGTTTTTCAACACTATCACAAGTGCAAAAAGTGTTTTTTCCACACTAATACAAGTGCAAAAGTGGTTTCCTGCACCAACACAAGTGCGAAAAGTGGTTTTTCAACACTAACACAAGTGCGAAAAGTGGTTTTTCAACACTAACACAAGTGCGAAAAGTGGTTTTTCAACACTAACACAAGTGCAAAAAGTGGTTTTTCCACACTAATACAAGTGCAAAAGTGGTTTCCTGCATCAACACAAGTGCGAAAAGTGGTTTTTCAACACTAACACAAGTGCGAAAAGTGGTTTTTCCACACTAATACAAGTGCAAAAGTGGTTTCCTGCACCAACACAAGTGCGAAAAGTGGTTTTTCAACACTAACACAAGTGCGAAAAGTGGTTTTTCAACACTAACGCAAGTGCGAAAAGTGGTTTTTCAACACTAACACAAGTGCAAAAAGTGGTTTTTCAACACTATCACAAGTGCAAAAAGTGTTTTTTCCACACTAATACAAGTGCAAAAGTGGTTTCCTGCACCAACACAAGTGCGAAAAGTGGTTTTTCAACACTAACACAAGTGCGAAAAGTGGTTTTTTCCACACTAATACAAGTGCAAAAGTGGTTTCCTGCACCAACACAAGTGCAAAAGTGGTTTCCTGCACCAACACAAGTGCAAAAAGTGGTTTTTCAACACTAACACAAGTGCGAAAATTGGTTTTTCCACACTAATACAAGTGCAAAAGTGGTTTCCTGCACCAACACAAGTGCGAAAAGTGGTTTTTCAACACTAACACAAGTGCGAAAAGTGGTTTTTCAACACTAACACAAGTGCAAAAGTGGTTTCCTGCACCAACACAAGTGCAAAAAGTGGTTTTTCAACACTAACACACGTGCGAAAAGTGGTTTTTCAACACTATCACAAGTGCAAAAAGTGTTTTTTCCACACTAATACAAGTGCAAAAGTGGTTTCCTGCACCAACACAAGTGCAAAAAGTGGTTTTTCAACACTAACACAAATGCGAAAAGTGGTTTTTCAACACGAACACAAGTGCGAAAAGTGGTTTTTCAACACTAACACAAGTGCGAAAAGTGGTTTTTCAACACTATCACAAGTGCAAAAAGTGTTTTTTCCAAACTAATACAAGTGCAAAAGTGGTTTCCTGCACCAACACAAATACGAAAAGTGGTTTTTCAACACTAACACAAGTGCAAAAAGTGTTTTTTCCACACTAATACAAGTGCAAAAAGTGTTTTTTCCACACTAATACAAGTGCAAAAGTGGTTTCCTGCACCAACACAAGTGCAAAAAGTGGTTTATCAACACTAACACAAGTGCGGAAAGTGGTTTTTCAACACTAACACAAGTGCGAAAAGTGGTTTTTCCACACTAATACAAGTGCAAAAGTGGTTTCCTGCACCAACACAAGTGCGAAAAGTGCTTTTTCAACACTAACACAAGTGCGAAAAGTGGTTTTTCAACACTATCACAAGTGCAAAAAGTGTTTTTTCCACACTAATACAAGTGAAAAAGTGGTTTCCTGCACCAACACAAGTGCAAAAAGTGGTTTTTCAACACTAACACAAGTGCGAAAAGTGGTTTTTCAACACTAACACAAGTGCGAAAAGTGGTTTTTCCACACTAATACAAGTGCAAAAGTGGTTTCCTGCACCAACACAAGTGCGAAAAGTGGTTTTTCAACACTAACACAAGTGCGAAAAGTGGTTTTTCAACACTAACACAAGTGCGAAAAGTGGTTTTTCAACACTATCACAAGTGCAAAAGTGTTTTTTCCACACTAATACAAGTGCAAAAGTGGTTTCCTGCACCAACACAAGTGCGAAAAGTAGTTTTTCAACACTAACACAAGTGCAAAAAGTGGTTTTTCAACACTATCACAAGTGCAAAAAGTGTTTTTTCCACACTAATACAAGTGCAAAAGTGGTTCCTGCACCAACACAAGTGCGAAAAGTGGTTTTTCAACACTAACACAAGTGCGAAAAGTGGTTTTTCAACACTAAAACAAGTGCGAAAAGTGGTTTTTCAACACGATCACAAGTTCAAAAAGTGTTTTTCCACACTAATACAAGTGCAAAAGTGGTTTCCTGCACCAACACAAGTGCAAAAAGTGGTTTTTCAACACTAACACAAGTGCGAAAAGTGGTATTTCAACACTAACACAAGTGCGAAAAGTGGTTTTTCCACACTAATACAAGTGCAAAAGTGGTTTCCTGCACCAACACAAGGGCGAAAAGTGGTTTTTCAACACTAACACAAGTGCGAAAGTGGTTTTTCAACACTATCACAAGTGCAAAAAGTGTTTTTTCCACACTAATACAAGTGCAAAAGTGGTTTCCTGCACCAACACAAGTGCGAAAAGTGGTTTTTCAACACTAACACAAGTGCGAAAAGTGGTTTTTCAACACTAACACAAGTGCGAAAAGTGGTTTTTCAACACTAACACAAGTGCAAAAAGTGGTTTTTCCACACTAATACAAGTGCAAAAGTGGTTTCCTGCATCAACACAAGTGCGAAAAGTGGTTTTTCAACACTAACACAAGTGCGAAAAGTGGTTTTTCCACACTAATACAAGTGCAAAAGTGGTTTCCTGCACCAACACAAGTGCGAAAAGTGGTTTTTCAACACTAACACAAGTGCGAAAAGTGGTTTTTCAACACTAACGCAAGTGCGAAAAGTGGTTTTTCAACTCTAACACAAGTGCGAAAAGTGGTTTTTCAACACTAACACAAGTGCGAAAAGTGGTTTTTCCACACTAATACAAGTGCAAAAGTGGTTTCCTGCACCAACACAAGTGCGAAAAGTGGTTTTTCAACACTAACACAAGTGCGAAAAGTGGTTTTTCAACACTATCACATGTGCAAAAAGTGTTTTTTCCACACTAATACAAGTGCAAAAGTGGTTTCCTGCACCAACACAAGTGCAAAAAGTGGTTTTTCAACACTAACACAAGTGCGAATAGTGGTTTTTCAACACTAAGACAAGTGCGAAAAGTGGTTTTTCCACAATAATACAATTGCAAAAGTGGTTTCCTGCACCAACACAAGTGCGAAAAGTGGTTTTTCAACACTAACACAAGTGCGAAAAGTGGTTTTTCCACACTAATACAAGTGCAAAAGTGGTTTCCTGCACCAACACAAGTGCGAAAAGTGGTTTTTCAACACGAACACAAGTGCGAAAAGTGGTTTTTCAACACTAACACAAGTGCGAAAAGTGGTTTTTCAACACTATCACAAGTGCAAAAAGTGTTTTTTCCACACTAATACAAGTGTAAAAGTGGTTTCCTGCACCAACACAAGTGCGAAAAGTGGTTTTTCAACACTAACACAAGTGCGAAAAGTGGTTTTTCAACACTAACACAAGTGCGAAAAGTGGTTTTTCAACACTAACACAAGTGCAAAAAGTGGTTTTTCCACACTAATACAAGTGCAAAAGTGGTTTCCTGCACCAACACAAGTGCGAAAAGTGGTTTTTCAACACTAACACAAGTGCGAAAAGTGGTTTTTCAACACTAACACAAGTGCGAAAAGTGGTTTTTCAACACCAACGCAAGTGCGAAAAGTGGTTTTTCAACACTAACACAAGTGCGAAAAGTGGTTTTTCAACACTAACACAAGTGCGAAAAGTGGTTTTTCCACACTAATACAAGTGCAAAAGTGGTTTCCTGCACCAACACAAGTGCGAAAAGTGGTTTTTCAACACTAACACAAGTGCGAAAAGTGGTTTTTCAACACTATCACATGTGCAAAAAGTGTTTTTTCCACACTAATACAAGTGCAAAAGTGGTTTCCTGCACCAACACAAGTGCAAAAAGTGGTTTTTCAACACTAACACAAGTGCGAATAGAGGTTTTTCAACACTAACACAAGTGCGAAAAGTGGTTTTTCCACAATAATACAATTGCAAAAGTGGTTTCCTGCACCAACACAAGTGCGAAAAGTGGTTTTTCAACACTAACACAAGTGCGAAAAGTGGTTTTTCCACACTAATACAAGTGCAAAAGTGGTTTCCTGCACCAACACAAGTGCGAAAAGTGGTTTTTCAACACGAACACAAGTGCGAAAAGTGGTTTTTCAACACTAACACAAGTGCGAAAAGTGGTTTTTCAACACTATCACAAGTGCAAAAAGTGTTTTTCCACACTAATACAAGTGCAAAAGTGGTTTCCTGCACCAACACAAGTGCGAAAAGTGGTTTTTCAACACTAACACAAGTGCGAAAAGTGGTTTTTCAACACTATCACAAGTGCAAAAAGTGCTTTTTCCACACTGATACAAGTGCAAAAGTGGTTTCCTGCACCAACACAAGTGCGAAAAGTGGTTTTTCAACACTAACACAAGTGCAAAAAGTGGTTTTTCAACACTATCACAAGTGCAAAAAGTGTTTTTTCCACACTAATACAAGTGCAAAAGTGGTTTCCTGCACCAACACAAGTGCGAAAAGTGGTTTTTCAACACTAACACAAGTGCGAAAAGTGGTTTTTTCCACACTAATACAAGTGCAAAAGTGGTTTCCTGCACCAACACAAGTGCAAAAGTGGTTTCCTGCACCAACACAAGTGCAAAAAGTGGTTTTTCAACACTAACACAAGTGCGAAAATTGGTTTTTCCACACTAATACAAGTGCAAAAGTGGTTTCCTGCACCAACACAAGTGCGAAAAGTGGTTTTTCAACACTAACACAAGTGCGAAAAGTGGTTTTTCAACACTAACACAAGTGCAAAAGTGGTTTCCTGCACCAACACAAGTGCAAAAAGTGGTTTTTCAACACTAACACACGTGCGAAAAGTGGTTTTTCAACACTATCACAAGTGCAAAAAGTGTTTTTTCCACACTAATACAAGTGCAAAAGTGGTTTCCTGCACCAACACAAGTGCAAAAAGTGGTTTTTCAACACTAACACAAATGCGAAAAGTGGTTTTTCAACACGAACACAAGTGCGAAAAGTGGTTTTTCAACACTAACACAAGTGCGAAAAGTGGTTTTTCAACACTATCACAAGTGCAAAAAGTGTTTTTTCCAAACTAATACAAGTGCAAAAGTGGTTTCCTGCACCAACACAAATACGAAAAGTGGTTTTTCAACACTAACACAAGTGCAAAAAGTGTTTTTTCCACACTAATACAAGTGCAAAAAGTGTTTTTTCCACACTAATACAAGTGCAAAAGTGGTTTCCTGCACCAACACAAGTGCAAAAAGTGGTTTATCAACACTAACACAAGTGCAAAAAGTGGTTTTTCAACACTAACACAAGTGCGAAAAGTGGTTTTTCCACACTAATACAAGTGCAAAAGTGGTTTCCTGCACCAACACAAGTGCGAAAAGTGGTTTTTCAACACTAACACAAGTGCGAAAAGTGGTTTTTCAACACTATCACAAGTGCAAAAAGTGTTTTTTCCACACTAATACAAGTGAAAAAGTGGTTTCCTGCACCAACACAAGTGCAAAAAGTGGTTTTTCAACACTAACACAAGTGCGAAAAGTGGTTTTTCAACACTAACACAAGTGCGAAAAGTGGTTTTTCCACACTAATACAAGTGCAAAAGTGGTTTCCTGCACCAACACAAGTGCGAAAAGTGGTTTTTCAACACTAACACAAGTGCGAAAAGTGGTTTTTCAACACTAACACAAGTGCGAAAAGTGGTTTTTCAACACTATCACAAGTGCAAAAGTGTTTTTTCCACACTAATACAAGTGCAAAAGTGGTTTCCTGCACCAACACAAGTGCGAAAAGTAGTTTTTCAACACTAACACAAGTGCAAAAAGTGGTTTTTCAACACTAACACAAGTGCAAAAAGTGTTTTTTCCACACTAATACAAGTGCAAAAGTGGTTTCCTGCACCAACACAAGTGCGAAAAGTGGTTTTTCAACACTAACACAAGTGCGAAAAGTGGTTTTTCAACACTAAAACAAGTGCGAAAAGTGGTTTTTCAACACGATCACAAGTTCAAAAAGTGTTTTTCCACACTAATACAAGTGCAAAAGTGGTTTCCTGCACCAACACAAGTGCAAAAAGTGGTTTTTCAACACTAACACAAGTGCGAAAAGTGGTATTTCAACACTAACACAAGTGCGAAAAGTGGTTTTTCCACACTAATACAAGTGCAAAAGTGGTTTCCTGCACCAACACAAGTGCGAAAAGTGGTTTTTCAACACTAACACAAGTGCAAAAAGTGGTTTTTCAACACTATCACAAGTGCAAAAAGTGTTTTTTCCACACTAATACAAGTGCAAAAGTGGTTTCCTGCACCAACACAAGTGCGAAAAGTGGTTTTTCAACACTAACATAAGTGCGAAAAGTGGCTTTTCCACACTAATACAAGTGCAAAAGTGGTTTCCTGCACCAACACAAGTGCGAAAAGTGTTTTTTCAACACTAACACAAGTGCGAAAAGTGGTTTTTCCACACTAATACAAGTGCAAAAGTGGTTTCCTGCACCAACACAAGTGCGAAAAGTGGTTTTTCAACACTAACACAAGTGCAAAAAGTGGTTTTTCAACACTATCACAAGTGCAAAAAGTGTTTTTTCCACACTAATACAAGTGCAAAAGTGGTTTCCTGCACCAACACAAGTGCGAAAAGTGGTTTTTCAACACTAACACAAGTGCGAAAAGTGGTTTTTCAACACTATCACAAGTGCAAAAAGTGTTTTTTCCACACTAATACAAGTGCAAAAGTGGTTTCCTGCACCAACACAAGTGCGAAAAGTGGTTTTTCAACACTAACACAAGTGCGAAAAGTGGTTTTTCAACACTAACACAAGTACGAAAAGTGGTTTTTCAACACTATCACAAAGGCAAAAAGTGTTTTTTCCACACTAATACAAGTGCAAAAGTGGTTTCCTGCACCAACACAAGTGCAAAAAGTGGTTTTTCAACACTAACGCAAGTGTGAAAAGTGGTTTTTCAACACTAACACAAGTGCGAAAAGTGGTTTTTCAACACTAACACAAGTGCGAAAAGTGGTTTTTCCACACTAATACAAGTGCAAAAGTGGTTTCCTGCACCAACACAAGTGCGAAAAGTGGTTTTTCAACACTAACACAAGTGCGAAAAGTGGTTTTTCAACACTATCACATGTGCAAAAAGTGTTTTTTCCACACTAATACAAGTGCAAAAGTGGTTTCCTGCACCAACACAAGTGCAAAAAGTGGTTTTTCAACACTAACACAAGTGCGAATAGTGGTTTTTCAACACTAACACAAGTGCGAAAAGTGGTTTTTCCACAATAATACAATTGCAAAAGTGGTTTCCTGCACCAACACAAGTGCGAAAAGTGGTTTTTTAACACTAATACAAGTGCAAAAGTGGTTTCCTGCACCAACACAAGTGCGAAAAGTGGTTTTTCAACACTAACACAAGTGCGAAAAGTGGTTTTTCAACACTAACACAAGTGCGAAAAGTGGTTTTTCCACACTAATACAAGTGCAAAAGTGGTTTCCTGCATCAACACAAGTGCGAAAAGTGGTTTTTCAACACTAACACAAGTGCGAAAAGTGGTTTTTCAACACTATCACAAGTGCAAAAAGTGTTTTTTCCACACTAATACAAGTGCAAAAGTGGTTTCCTGCACCAACACAAGTGCAAAAAGTGGTTTTTCAACACTAACACAAGTGCGAAAAGTGGTTTTTCAACACTAACACAAGTGCGAAAAGTGGTTTTTCCACACTAATACAAGTGCAAAAGTGGTTTCCTGCACCAACACAAGTGCGAAAAGTGTTTTTTCAACACTAACACAAGTGCAAAAAGTGGTTTTTCCACACTAATACAAGTGCAAAAGTGGTTTCCTGCACCAACACAAGTGCAAAAGTGGTTTCCTGCACCAACACAAGTGCAAAAAGTGGTTTTTCAACACTAACACAAGTGCGAAAAGTGGTTTTTCAACACTAACACAAGTGCGAAAAGTGGTTTTCCACACTAATACAAGTGCAAAAGTGGTTTCCTGCACCAACACAAGTGCGAAAAGTGGTTTTTCAACACTAACACAAGTGCGAAAAGTGGTTTTTCAACACTAACACAAGTGCGAAAAGTGGTTTTTCAACACTATCACAAGTGCAAAAAGTGTTTTTTCCACACTAATACAAGTGCAAAAGTGGTTTCCTGCACCAACACAAGTGCAAAAAGTGGTTTTTCAACACTAACACAAGTGCGAAAAGTGGTTTTTCAACACTAACACAAGTGCGAAAAGTGGTTTTTCCACACTAATATAAGTGCAAAAGTGGTTTCCTGCACCAACACAAGTGCGAAAAGTGGTTTTTCAACACTAACACAAGTGCGAAAAGTGGTTTTTCAACACTATCGCAAGTGCAAAAAGTGTTTTTTCCACACTAATACAAGTGCAAAAGTGGTTTCCTGCACCAACACAAGTGCAAAAAGTGGTTTTTCAACACTAACACAAGTGCGAAAAGTGGTTTTTCAACACTAACACAAGTGCGAAAAGTGGTTTTTCCACACTAATACAAGTGCAAAAGTGGTTTCCTGCACCAACACAAGTGCAAAAAGTGGTTTTTCAACACTAACACAAGTGCGAAAAGTGGTTTTTCCACACTAATACAAGTGCAAAAGTGGTTTCCTGCACCAACACAAGTGCGAAAAGTGGTTTTTCAACACTAACACAAGTGCAAAAAGTGGTTTTTCAACACTATCACAAGTGCAAAAAGTGTTTTTTCCACACTAATACAAGTGCAAAAGTGGTTTCCTGCACCAACACAAGTGCGAAAAGTGGTTTTTCAACACTAACACAAGTGCAAAAAGTGGTTTTTTCAACACTATCACAAGTGCAAAAAGTGTTTTTTCCACACTAATACAAGTGCAAAAGTGGTTTCCTGCACCAACACAAGTGCGAAAAGTGGTTTTTCAACACTAACACAAGTGCGAAAAGTGGTTTTTCAACACTAACACAAGTGCGAAAAGTGGTTTTTCAACACTAACACAAGTGCAAAAAGTGGTTTTTCCACACTAATACAAGTGCAAAAGTGGTTTCCTGCACCAACACAAGTGCGAAAAGTGGTTTTTCAACACTAACACAAGTGCGAAAAGTGGTTTTTCCACACTAATACAAGTGCAAATGTGGTTTCCTGCACCAACACAAGTGCGAAAAGTGGTTTTTCAACACTAACACAAGTGCGAAAAGTGGTTTTTCAACACCAACGCAAGTGCGAAAAGTGTTTTTCAACACTAACACAAGTGCGAAAAGTGGTTTTTCAACACTAACACAAGTGCGAAAAGTGGTTTTTCCACACTAATACAAGTGCAAAAGTGGTTTCCTGCACCAACACAAGTGCGAAAAGTGGTTTTTCAACACTAACACAAGTGCGAAAAGTGGTTTTTCAACACTATCACATGTGCAAAAAGTGTTTTTTCCACACTAATACAAGTGCAAAAGTGGTTTCCTGCACCAACACAAGTGCAAAAAGTGGTTTTTCAACACTAACACAAGTGCGAATAGTGGTTTTTCAACACTAACACAAGTGCGAAAAGTGGTTTTTCCACAATAATACAATTGCAAAAGTGGTTTCCTGCACCAACACAAGTGCGAAAAGTGGTTTTTCAACACTAACACAAGTGCGAAAAGTGGTTTTTCCACACTAATACAAGTGCAAAAGTGGTTTCCTGCACCAACACAAGTGCGAAAAGTGGTTTTTCAACACGAACACAAGTGCGAAAAGTGGTTTTTCAACACTAACACAAGTGCGAAAAGTGGTTTTTCAACACTATCACAAGTGCAAAAAGTGTTTTTTCCACACTAATACAAGTGCAAAAGTGGTTTCCTGCACCAACACAAGTGCGAAAAGTGTTTTTTCAACACTAACACAAGTGCGAAAAGTGGTTTTTCAACACTATCACAAGTGCAAAAAGTGCTTTTTCCACACTGATACAAGTGCAAAAGTGGTTTCCTGCACCAACACAAGTGCGAAAAGTGGTTTTTCAACACTAACACAAGTGCAAAAAGTGGTTTTTCAACACTATCACAAGTGCAAAAAGTGTTTTTTCCACACTAATACAAGTGCAAAAGTGGTTTCCTGCACCAACACAAGTGCGAAAAGTGGTTTTTCAACACTAACACAAGTGCGAAAAGTGGTTTTTTCCACACTAATACAAGTGCAAAAGTGGTTTCCTGCACCAACACAAGTGCAAAAGTGGTTTCCTGCACCAACACAAGTGCAAAAAGTGGTTTTTCAACACTAACACAAGTGCGAAAAGTGGTTTTTCCACACTAATACAAGTGCAAAAGTGGTTTCCTGCACCAACACAAGTGCGAAAAGTGGTTTTTCAACACTAACACAAGTGCGAATAGTGGTTTTTCAACACTAACACAAGTGCGAAAAGTGGTTTTTCCACAATAATACAATTGCAAAAGTGGTTTCCTGCACCAACACAAGTGCGAAAAGTGGTTTTTTAACACTAATACAAGTGCAAAAGTGGTTTCCTGCACCAACACAAGTGCGAAAAGTGGTTTTTCAACACTAACACAAGTGCGAAAAGTGGTTTTTCAACACTAACACAAGTGCGAAAAGTGGTTTTTCCACACTAATACAAGTGCAAAAGTGGTTTCCTGCATCAACACAAGTGCGAAAAGTGGTTTTTCAACACTAACACAAGTGCGAAAAGTGGTTTTTCAACACTATCACAAGTGCAAAAAGTGTTTTTTCCACACTAATACAAGTGCAAAAGTGGTTTCCTGCACCAACACAAGTGCAAAAAGTGGTTTTTCAACACTAACACAAGTGCGAAAAGTGGTTTTTCAACACTAACACAAGTGCGAAAAGTGGTTTTTCCACACTAATACAAGTGCAAAAGTGGTTTCCTGCACCAACACAAGTGCGAAAAGTGTTTTTTCAACACTAACACAAGTGCAAAAAGTGGTTTTTCCACACTAATACAAGTGCAAAAGTGGTTTCCTGCACCAACACAAGTGCAAAAGTGGTTTCCTGCACCAACCCAAGTGCAAAAAGTGGTTTTTCAACACTAACACAAGTGCGAAAAGTGGTTTTTCAACACTAACACAAGTGCGAAAAGTGGTTTTCCACACTAATACAAGTGCAAAAGTGGTTTCCTGCACCAACACAAGTGCGAAAAGTGGTTTTTCAACACTAACACAAGTGCGAAAAGTGGTTTTTCAACACTAACACAAGTGCGAAAAGTGGTTTTTCAACACTATCACAAGTGCAAAAAGTGTTTTTTCCACACTAATACAAGTGCAAAAGTGGTTTCCTGCACCAACACAAGTGCAAAAAGTGGTTTTTCAACACTAACACAAGTGCGAAAAGTGGTTTTTCAACACTAACACAAGTGCGAAAAGTGGTTTTTCCACACTAATATAAGTGCAAAAGTGGTTTCCTGCACCAACACAAGTGCGAAAAGTGGTTTTTCAACACTAACACAAGTGCGAAAAGTGGTTTTTCAACACTATCGCAAGTGCAAAAAGTGTTTTTTCCACACTAATACAAGTGCAAAAGTGGTTTCCTGCACCAACACAAGTGCAAAAAGTGGTTTTTCAACACTAACACAAGTGCGAAAAGTGGTTTTTCAACACTAACACAAGTGCGAAAAGTGGTTTTTCCACACTAATACAAGTGCAAAAGTGGTTTCCTGCACCAACACAAGTGCAAAAAGTGGTTTTTCAACACTAACACAAGTGCGAAAAGTGGTTTTTCCACACTAATACAAGTGCAAAAGTGGTTTCCTGCACCAACACAAGTGCGAAAAGTGGTTTTTCAACACTAACACAAGTGCAAAAAGTGGTTTTTCAACACTATCACAAGTGCAAAAAGTGTTTTTTCCACACTAATACAAGTGCAAAAGTGGTTTCCTGCACCAACACAAGTGCGAAAAGTGGTTTTTCAACACTAACACAAGTGCAAAAAGTGGTTTTTTCAACACTATCACAAGTGCAAAAAGTGTTTTTTCCACACTAATACAAGTGCAAAAGTGGTTTCCTGCACCAACACAAGTGCGAAAAGTGGTTTTTCAACACTAACACAAGTGCGAAAAGTGGTTTTTCAACACTAACACAAGTGCGAAAAGTGGTTTTTCAACACTAACACAAGTGCAAAAAGTGGTTTTTCCACACTAATACAAGTGCAAAAGTGGTTTCCTGCACCAACACAAGTGCGAAAAGTGGTTTTTCAACACTAACACAAGTGCGAAAAGTGGTTTTTCCACACTAATACAAGTGCAAAAGTGGTTTCCTGCACCAACACAAGTGCGAAAAGTGGTTTTTCAACACTAACACAAGTGCGAAAAGTGGTTTTTCAACACCAACGCAAGTGCGAAAAGTGTTTTTCAACACTAACACAAGTGCGAAAAGTGGTTTTTCAACACTAACACAAGTGCGAAAAGTGGTTTTTCCACACTAATACAAGTGCAAAAGTGGTTTCCTGCACCAACACAAGTGCGAAAAGTGGTTTTTCAACACTAACACAAGTGCGAAAAGTGGTTTTTCAACACTATCACATGTGCAAAAAGTGTTTTTTCCACACTAATACAAGTGCAAAAGTGGTTTCCTGCACCAACACAAGTGCAAAAAGTGGTTTTTCAACACTAACACAAGTGCGAATAGTGGTTTTTCAACACTAACACAAGTGCGAAAAGTGGTTTTTCCACAATAATACAATTGCAAAAGTGGTTTCCTGCACCAACACAAGTGCGAAAAGTGGTTTTTCAACACTAACACAAGTGCGAAAAGTGGTTTTTCCACACTAATACAAGTGCAAAAGTGGTTTCCTGCACCAACACAAGTGCGAAAAGTGGTTTTTCAACACGAACACAAGTGCGAAAAGTGGTTTTTCAACACTAACACAAGTGCGAAAAGTGGTTTTTCAACACTATCACAAGTGCAAAAAGTGTTTTTTCCACACTAATACAAGTGCAAAAGTGGTTTCCTGCACCAACACAAGTGCGAAAAGTGTTTTTTCAACACTAACACAAGTGCGAAAAGTGGTTTTTCAACACTATCACAAGTGCAAAAAGTGCTTTTTCCACACTGATACAAGTGCAAAAGTGGTTTCCTGCACCAACACAAGTGCGAAAAGTGGTTTTTCAACACTAACACAAGTGCAAAAAGTGGTTTTTCAACACTATCACAAGTGCAAAAAGTGTTTTTTCCACACTAATACAAGTGCAAAAGTGGTTTCCTGCACCAACACAAGTGCGAAAAGTGGTTTTTCAACACTAACACAAGTGCGAAAAGTGTTTTTTTCCACACTAATACAAGTGCAAAAGTGGTTTCCTGCACCAACACAAGTGCAAAAGTGGTTTCCTGCACCAACACAAGTGCAAAAAGTGGTTTTTCAACACTAACACAAGTGCGAAAAGTGGTTTTTCCACACTAATACAAGTGCAAAAGTGGTTTCCTGCACCAACACAAGTGCGAAAAGTGGTTTTTCAACACTAACACAAGTGCGAAAAGTGGTTTTTCAACACTAACACAAGTGCAAAAGTGGTTTCCTGCACCAACACAAGTGCAAAAAGTGGTTTTTCAACACTAACACACGTGCGAAAAGTGGTTTTTCAACACTATCACAAGTGCAAAAAGTGTTTTTTCCACACTAATACAAGTGCAAAAGTGGTTTCCTGCACCAACACAAGTGCAAAAAGTGGTTTTTCAACACTAACACAAATGCGAAAAGTGGTTTTTCAACACGAACACAAGTGCGAAAAGTGGTTTTTCAACACTAACACAAGTGCGAAAAGTGGTTTTTCAACACTATCACAAGTGCAAAAAGTGTTTTTTCCAAACTAATACAAGTGCAAAAGTGGTTTCCTGCACCAACACAAATACGAAAAGTGGTTTTTCAACACTAACACAAGTGCAAAAAGTGTTTTTTCCACACTAATACAAGTGCAAAAAGTGTTTTTTCCACACTAATACAAGTGCAAAAGTGGTTTCCTGCACCAACACAAGTGCAAAAAGTGGTTTATCAACACTAACACAAGTGCGAAAAGTGGTTTTTCAACACTAACACAAGTGCGAAAAGTGGTTTTTCCACACTAATACAAGTGCAAAAGTGGTTTCCTGCACCAACACAAGTGCGAAAAGTGGTTTTTCAACACTAACACAAGTGCGAAAAGTGGTTTTTCAACACTATCACAAGTGCAAAAAGTGTTTTTTCCACACTAATACAAGTGAAAAAGTGGTTTCCTGCACCAACACAAGTGCAAAAAGTGGTTTTTCAACACTAACACAAGTGCGAAAAGTGGTTTTTCAACACTAACACAAGTGCGAAAAGTGGTTTTTCCACACTAATACAAGTGCAAAAGTGGTTTCCTGCACCAACACAAGTGCGAAAAGTGGTTTTTCAACACTAACACAAGTGCGAAAAGTGGTTTTTCAACACTAACACAAGTGCGAAAAGTGGTTTTTCAACACTATCACAAGTGCAAAAGTGTTTTTTCCACACTAATACAAGTGCAAAAGTGGTTTCCTGCACCAACACAAGTGCGAAAAGTAGTTTTTCAACACTAACACAAGTGCAAAAAGTGGTTTTTCAACACTATCACAAGTGCAAAAAGTGTTTTTTCCACACTAATACAAGTGCAAAAGTGGTTTCCTGCACCAACACAAGTGCGAAAAGTGGTTTTTCAACACTAACAGAAGTGCGAAAAGTGGTTTTTCAACACTAAAACAAGTGCGAAAAGTGGTTTTTCAACACGATCACAAGTTCAAGAAGTGTTTTTCCACACTAATACAAGTGCAAAAGTGGTTTCCTGCACCAACACAAGTGCAAAAAGTGGTTTTTCAACACTAACACAAGTGCGAAAAGTGGTATTTCAACACTAACACAAGTGCGAAAAGTGGTTTTTCCACACTAATACAAGTGCAAAAGTGGTTTCCTGCACCAACACAAGGGCGAAAAGTGGTTTTTCAACACTAACACAAGTGCGAAAAGTGGTTTTTCAACACTATCACAAGTGCAAAAAGTGTTTTTTCCACACTAATACAAGTGCAAAAGTGGTTTCCTGCACCAACACAAATGCAAAAAGTGGTTTTTCAACACTAACACAAGTGCGAAAAGTGGTTTTTCCACACTAATACAAGTGCAAAAGTGGTTTCCTGCACCAACACAATTGCGAAAAGTGGTTTTTCAACACTAACACAAGTGCGAAAAGTGGCTTTTCCACACTAATACAAGTGCAAAAGTGGTTTCCTGCACCAACACAAGTGCGAAAAGTGTTTTTTCAACACTAACACAAGTGCGAAAAGTGGTTTTTCCACACTAATACAAGTGCAAAAGTGGTTTCCTGCACCAACACAAGTGCGAAAAGTGGTTTTTCAACACTAACACAAGTGCAAAAAGTGGTTTTTCAACACTATCACAAGTGCAAAAAGTGTTTTTTCCACACTAATACAAGTGCAAAAGTGGTTTCCTGCACCAACACAAGTGCGAAAAGTGGTTTTTCAACACTAACACAAGTGCGAAAAGTGGTTTTTCAACACTATCACAAGTGCAAAAAGTGTTTTTTCCACACTAATACAAGTGCAAAAGTGGTTTCCTGCACCAACACAAGTGCGAAAAGTGGTTTTTCAACACTAACACAAGTGCGAAAAGTGGTTTTTCAACACTAACACAAGTACGAAAAGTGGTTTTTCAACACTATCACAAAGGCAAAAAGTGTTTTTTCCACACTAATACAAGTGCAAAAGTGGTTTCCTGCACCAACACAAGTGCAAAAAGTGGTTTTTCAACACTAACGCAAGTGTGAAAAGTGGTTTTTCAACACTAACACAAGTGCGAAAAGTGGTTTTTCAACACTAACACAAGTGCGAAAAGTGGTTTTTCCACACTAATACAAGTGCAAAAGTGGTTTCCTGCACCAACACAAGTGCGAAAAGTGGTTTTTCAACACTAACACAAGTGCGAAAAGTGGTTTTTCAACACTATCACATGTGCAAAAAGTGTTTTTTCCACACTAATACAAGTGCAAAAGTGGTTTCCTGCACCAACACAAGTGCAAAAAGTGGTTTTTCAACACTAACACAAGTGCGAATAGTGGTTTTTCAACACTAACACAAGTGCGAAAAGTGGTTTTTCCACAATAATACAATTGCAAAAGTGGTTTCCTGCACCAACACAAGTGCGAAAAGTGGTTTTTCAACACTAATACAAGTGCAAAAGTGGTTTCCTGCACCAACACAAGTGCGAAAAGTGGTTTTTCAACACTAACACAAGTGCGAAAAGTGGTTTTTCAACACTAACACAAGTGCGAAAAGTGGTTTTTCCACACTAATACAAGTGCAAAAGTGGTTTCCTGCATCAACACAAGTGCGAAAAGTGGTTTTTCAACACTAACACAAGTGCGAAAAGTGGTTTTTCAACACTATCACAAGTGCAAAAAGTGTTTTTTCCACACTAATACAAGTGCAAAAGTGGTTTCCTGCACCAACACAAGTGCAAAAAGTGGTTTTTCAACACTAACACAAGTGCGAAAAGTGGTTTTTCAACACTAACACAAGTGCGAAAAGTGGTTTTTCCACACTAATACAAGTGCAAAAGTGGTTTCCTGCACCAACACAAGTGCGAAAAGTGTTTTTTCAACACTAACACAAGTGCAAAAAGTGGTTTTTCCACACTAATACAAGTGCAAAAGTGGTTTCCTGCACCAACACAAGTGCAAAAGTGGTTTCCTGCACCAACACAAGTGCAAAAAGTGGTTTTTCAACACTAACACAAGTGCGAAAAGTGGTTTTTCAACACTAACACAAGTGCGAAAAGTGGTTTTTCCACACTAATACAAGTGCAAAAGTCGTTTCCTGCACCAACACAAGTGCGAAAAGTGGTTTTTCAACACTAACACAAGTGCGAAAAGTGGTTTTTCAACACTAACACAAGTGCGAAAAGTGGTTTTTCCACACTAATACAAGTGCAAAAGTGGTTTCCTGCACCAACACAAGTGCAAAAAGTGGTTTTTCAACACTAACGCAAGTGTGAAAAGTGGTTTTTCAACACTAACACAAGTGCGAAAAGTGGTTTTTCAACACTAACACAAGTGCGAAAAGTGGTTTTTCCACACTAATACAAGTGCAAAAGTGGTTTCCTGCACCAACACAAGTGCGAAAAGTGGTTTTTCAACACTAACACAAGTGCGAAAAGTGGTTTTTCAACACTATCACATGTGCAAAAAGTGTTTTTTCCACACTAATACAAGTGCAAAAGTGGTTTCCTGCACCAACACAAGTGCAAAAAGTGGTTTTTCAACACTAACACAAGTGCGAATAGTGGTTTTTCAACACTAACACAAGTGCGAAAAGTGGTTTTTCCACAATAATACAATTGCAAAAGTGGTTTCCTGCACCAACACAAGTGCGAAAAGTGGTTTTTCAACACTAATACAAGTGCAAAAGTGGTTTCCTGCACCAACACAAGTGCGAAAAGTGGTTTTTCAACACTAACACAAGTGCGAAAAGTGGTTTTTCAACACTAACACAAGTGCGAAAAGTGGTTTTTCCACACTAATACAAGTGCAAAAGTGGTTTCCTGCATCAACACAAGTGCGAAAAGTGGTTTTTCAACACTAACACAAGTGCGAAAAGTGGTTTTTCAACACTATCACAAGTGCAAAAAGTGTTTTTTCCACACTAATACAAGTGCAAAAGTGGTTTCCTGCACCAACACAAGTGCAAAAAGTGGTTTTTCAACACTAACACAAGTGCGAAAAGTGGTTTTTCAACACTAACACAAGTGCGAAAAGTGGTTTTTCCACACTAATACAAGTGCAAAAGTGGTTTCCTGCACCAACACAAGTGCGAAAAGTGTTTTTTCAACACTAACACAAGTGCAAAAAGTGGTTTTTCCACACTAATACAAGTGCAAAAGTGGTTTCCTGCACCAACACAAGTGCAAAAGTGGTTTCCTGCACCAACACAAGTGCAAAAAGTGGTTTTTCAACACTAACACAAGTGCGAAAAGTGGTTTTTCAACACTAACACAAGTGCGAAAAGTGGTTTTTCCACACTAATACAAGTGCAAAAGTCGTTTCCTGCACCAACACAAGTGCGAAAAGTGGTTTTTCAACACTAACACAAGTGCGAAAAGTGGTTTTTCAACACTAACACAAGTGCGAAAAGTGGTTTTTCCACACTAATACAAGTGCAAAAAGTGTTTTTTTTCCACACTAATACAAGTGCAAAAGTGGTTTCCTGCACAACACAAGTGCAAAAAGTGGTTTATCAACACTAACACAAGTGCGAAAAGTGGTTTTTCAACACTAACACAAGTGCGAAAAGTGGTTTTTCCCACACTAAACAAGTGCAAAAGTGGTTTCCTGCACCAACACAAGTGCGAAAAGTGGTTTTTCAACACTAACACAAGTGCGAAAAGTGGTTTTTCAACACTATCACAAGTGCAAAAAGTGTTTTTTCCACACTAATACAAGTGAAAAAGTGGTTTCCTGCACCAACACAAGTGCAAAAAGTGGTTTTTCAACACTAACACAAGTGCGAAAAGTGGTTTTTCAACACTAACACAAGTGCGAAAAGTGGTTTTTCCACACTAATACAAGTGCAAAAGTGGTTTCCTGCACCAACACAAGTGCGAAAAGTGGTTTTTCAACACTAACACAAGTGCGAAAAGTGGTTTTTCAACACTAACACAAGTGCGAAAAGTGGTTTTTCAACACTATCACAAGTGCAAAAGTGTTTTTTCCACACTAATACAAGTGCAAAAGTGGTTTCCTGCACCAACACAAGTGCGAAAAGTAGTTTTTCAACACTAACACAAGTGCAAAAAGTGGTTTTTCAACACTATCACAAGTGCAAAAAGTGTTTTTTCCACACTAATACAAGTGCAAAAGTGGTTTCCTGCACCAACACAAGTGCGAAAAGTGGTTTTTCAACACTAACAGAAGTGCGAAAAGTGGTTTTTCAACACTAACACAAGTGCGAAAAGTGGTTTTTCAACACGATCACAAGTTCAAGAAGTGTTTTTCCACACTAATACAAGTGCAAAAGTGGTTTCCTGCACCAACACAAGTGCAAAAAGTGGTTTTTCAACACTAACACAAGTGCGAAAAGTGGTATTTCAACACTAACACAAGTGCGAAAAGTGGTTTTTCCACACTAATACAAGTGCAAAAGTGGTTTCCTGCACCAACACAAGTGCGAAAAGTGGTTTTTCAACACTAACACAAGTGCGAAAAGTGGTTTTTCAACACTATCACATGTGCAAAAAGTGTTTTTTCCACACTAATACAAGTGCAAAAGTGGTTTCCTGCACCAACACAAGTGCAAAAAGTGGTTTTTCAACACTAACACAAGTGCGAATAGTGGTTTTTCAACACTAACACAAGTGCGAAAAGTGGTTTTTCCACAATAATACAATTGCAAAAGTGGTTTCCTGCACCAACACAAGTGCGAAAAGTGGTTTTTCAACACTAACACAAGTGCGAAAAGTGGTTTTTCCACACTAATACAAGTGCAAAAGTGGTTTCCTGCACCAACACAAGTGCGAAAAGTGGTTTTTCAACACGAACACAAGTGCGAAAAGTGGTTTTTCAACACTAACACAAGTGCGAAAAGTGGTTTTTCAACACTATCACAAGTGCAAAAAGTGTTTTTTCCACACTAATACAAGTGCAAAAGTGGTTTCCTGCACCAACACAAGTGCGAAAAGTGTTTTTTCAACACTAACACAAGTGCGAAAAGTGGTTTTTCAACACTATCACAAGTGCAAAAAGTGCTTTTTCCACACTGATACAAGTGCAAAAGTGGTTTCCTGCACCAACACAAGTGCGAAAAGTGGTTTTTCAACACTAACACAAGTGCAAAAAGTGGTTTTTCAACACTATCACAAGTGCAAAAAGTGTTTTTTCCACACTAATACAAGTGCAAAAGTGGTTTCCTGCACCAACACAAGTGCGAAAAGTGGTTTTTCAACACTAACACAAGTGCGAAAAGTGTTTTTTTCCACACTAATACAAGTGCAAAAGTGGTTTCCTGCACCAACACAAGTGCAAAAGTGGTTTCCTGCACCAACACAAGTGCAAAAAGTGGTTTTTCAACACTAACACAAGTGCGAAAAGTGGTTTTTCCACACTAATACAAGTGCAAAAGTGGTTTCCTGCACCAACACAAGTGCGAAAAGTGGTTTTTCAACACTAAAAGTGGTTTTTCAACACTAACACAAGTGCAAAAGTGGTTTCCTGCACCAACACAAGTGCAAAAAGTGGTTTTTCAACACTAACACACGTGCGAAAAGTGGTTTTTCAACACTATCACAAGTGCAAAAAGTGTTTTTTCCACACTAATACAAGTGCAAAAGTGGTTTCCTGCACCAACACAAGTGCAAAAAGTGGTTTTTCAACACTAACACAAATGCGAAAAGTGGTTTTTCAACACGAACACAAGTGCGAAAAGTGGTTTTTCAACACTAACACAAGTGCGAAAAGTGGTTTTTCAACACTATCACAAGTGCAAAAAGTGTTTTTTCCAAACTAATACAAGTGCAAAAGTGGTTTCCTGCACCAACACAAATACGAAAAGTGGTTTTTCAACACTAACACAAGTGCAAAAAGTGTTTTTTCCACACTAATACAAGTGCAAAAAGTGTTTTTTCCACACTAATACAAGTGCAAAAGTGGTTTCCTGCACCAACACAAGTGCAAAAAGTGGTTTATCAACACTAACACAAGTGCGAAAAGTGGTTTTTCAACACTAACACAAGTGCGAAAAGTGGTTTTTCCACACTAATACAAGTGCAAAAGTGGTTTCCTGCACCAACACAAGTGCGAAAAGTGGTTTTTCAACACTAACACAAGTGCGAAAAGTGGTTTTTCAACACTATCACAAGTGCAAAAAGTGTTTTTTCCGCACTAATACAAGTGAAAAAGTGGTTTCCTGCACCAACACAAGTGCAAAAAGTGGTTTTTCAACACTAACACAAGTGCGAAAAGTGGTTTTTCAACACTAACACAAGTGCGAAAAGTGGTTTTTCCACACTAATACAAGTGCAAAAGTGGTTTCCTGCACCAACACAAGTGCGAAAAGTGGTTTTTCAACACTAACACAAGTGCGAAAAGTGGTTTTTCAACACTAACACAAGTGCGAAAAGTGGTTTTTCAACACTATCACAAGTGCAAAAGTGTTTTTTCCACACTAATACAAGTGCAAAAGTGGTTTCCTGCACCAACACAAGTGCGAAAAGTAGTTTTTCAACACTAACACAAGTGCAAAAAGTGGTTTTTCAACACTATCACAAGTGCAAAAAGTGTTTTTTCCACACTAATACAAGTGCAAAAGTGGTTTCCTGCACCAACACAAGTGCGAAAAGTGGTTTTTCAACACTAACAGAAGTGCGAAAAGTGGTTTTTCAACACTAAAACAAGTGCGAAAAGTGGTTTTTCAACACGATCACAAGTTCAAGAAGTGTTTTTCCACACTAATACAAGTGCAAAAGTGGTTTCCTGCACCAACACAAGTGCAAAAAGTGGTTTTTCAACACTAACACAAGTGCGAAAAGTGGTATTTCAACACTAACACAAGTGCGAAAAGTGGTTTTTCCACACTAATACAAGTGCGAAAAGTGGTTTCCTGCACCAACACAAGTGCGAAAAGTGGTTTTTCAACACTAACAGAAGTGCGAAAAGTGGTTTTTCAACACTAAAACAAGTGCGAAAAGTGGTTTTTCAACACGATCACAAGTTCAAGAAGTGTTTTTCCACACTAATACAAGTGCAAAAGTGGTTTCCTGCACCAACACAAGTGCAAAAAGTGGTTTTTCAACACTAACACAAGTGCGAATAGTGGTTTTTCAACACTAACACAAGTGCGAAAAGTGGTTTTTCCACAATAATACAATTGCAAAAGTGGTTTCCTGCACCAACACAAGTGCGAAAAGTGGTTTTTCAACACTAATACAAGTGCAAAAGTGGTTTCCTGCACCAACACAAGTGCGAAAAGTGGTTTTTCAACACTAACACAAGTGCGAAAAGTGGTTTTTCAACACTAACACAAGTGCGAAAAGTGGTTTTTCCACACTAATACAAGTGCAAAAGTGGTTTCCTGCATCAACACAAGTGCGAAAAGTGGTTTTTCAACACTAACACAAGTGCGAAAAGTGGTTTTTCAACACTATCACAAGTGCAAAAAGTGTTTTTTCCACACTAATACATGTGCAAAAGTGGTTTCCTGCACCAACACAAGTGCAAAAAGTGGTTTTTCAACACTAACACAAGTGCGAAAAGTGGTTTTTCAACACTAACACAAGTGCGAAAAGTGGTTTTTCCACACTAATACAAGTGCAAAAGTGGTTTCCTGCACCAACACAAGTGCGAAAAGTGTTTTTTCAACACTAACACAAGTGCAAAAAGTGGTTTTTCCACACTAATACAAGTGCAAAAGTGGTTTCCTGCACCAACACAAGTGCAAAAGTGGTTTCCTGCACCAACACAAGTGCAAAAAGTGGTTTTTCAACACTAACACAAGTGCGAAAAGTGGTTTTTCAACACTAACACAAGTGCGAAAAGTGGTTTTTCCACACTAATACAAGTGCAAAAGTCGTTTCCTGCACCAACACAAGTGCGAAAAGTGGTTTTTCAACACTAACACAAGTGCGAAAAGTGGTTTTTCAACACTAACACAAGTGCGAAAAGTGGTTTTTCCACACTAATACAAGTGCAAAAAGTGTTTTTTCCACACTAATACAAGTGCAAAAGTGGTTTCCTGCACCAACACAAGTGCAAAAAGTGGTTTATCAACACTAACACAAGTGCGAAAAGTGGTTTTTCAACACTAACACAAGTGCGAAAAGTGGTTTTTCCACACTAATACAAGTGCAAAAGTGGTTTCCTGCACCAACACAAGTGCGAAAAGTGGTTTTTCAACACTAACACAAGTGCGAAAAGTGGTTTTTCAACACTATCACAAGTGCAAAAAGTGTTTTTTCCACACTAATACAAGTGAAAAAGTGGTTTCCTGCACCAACACAAGTGCAAAAAGTGGTTTTTCAACACTAACACAAGTGCGAAAAGTGGTTTTTCAACACTAACACAAGTGCGAAAAGTGGTTTTTCCACACTAATACAAGTGCAAAAGTGGTTTCCTGCACCAACACAAGTGCGAAAAGTGGTTTTTCAACACTAACACAAGTGCGAAAAGTGGTTTTTCAACACTAACACAAGTGCGAAAAGTGGTTTTTCAACACTATCACAAGTGCAAAAGTGTTTTTTCCACACTAATACAAGTGCAAAAGTGGTTTCCTGCACCAACACAAGTGCGAAAAGTAGTTTTTCAACACTAACACAAGTGCAAAAAGTGGTTTTTCAACACTATCACAAGTGCAAAAAGTGTTTTTTTCCACACTAATACAAGTGCAAAAGTGGTTTCCTGCACCAACACAAGTGCGAAAAGTGGTTTTTCAACACTAACAGAAGTGCGAAAAGTGGTTTTTCAACACTAAAACAAGTGCGAAAAGTGGTTTTTCAACACGATCACAAGTTCAAGAAGTGTTTTTCCACACTAATACAAGTGCAAAAGTGGTTTCCTGCACCAACACAAGTGCAAAAAGTGGTTTTTCAACACTAACACAAGTGCGAAAAGTGGTATTTCAACACTAACACAAGTGCGAAAAGTGGTTTTTCCACACTAATACAAGTGCAAAAGTGGTTTCCTGCACCAACACAAGTGCGAAAAGTGGTTTTTCAACACTAACACAAGTGCGAAAAGTGGTTTTTCAACACTATCACATGTGCAAAAAGTGTTTTTTCCACACTAATACAAGTGCAAAAGTGGTTTCCTGCACCAACACAAGTGCAAAAAGTGGTTTTTCAACACTAACACAAGTGCGAATAGTGGTTTTTCAACACTAACACAAGTGCGAAAAGTGGTTTTTCCACAATAATACAATTGCAAAAGTGGTTTCCTGCACCAACACAAGTGCGAAAAGTGGTTTTTCAACACTAACACAAGTGCGAAAAGTGGTTTTTCCACACTAATACAAGTGCAAAAGTGGTTTCCTGCACCAACACAAGTGCGAAAAGTGGTTTTTCAACACGAACACAAGTGCGAAAAGTGGTTTTTCAACACTAACACAAGTGCGAAAAGTGGTTTTTCAACACTATCACAAGTGCAAAAAGTGTTTTTTCCACACTAATACAAGTGCAAAAGTGGTTTCCTGCACCAACACAAGTGCGAAAAGTGTTTTTTCAACACTAACACAAGTGCGAAAAGTGGTTTTTCAACACTATCACAAGTGCAAAAAGTGCTTTTTCCACACTGATACAAGTGCAAAAGTGGTTTCCTGCACCAACACAAGTGCGAAAAGTGGTTTTTCAACACTAACACAAGTGCAAAAAGTGGTTTTTCAACACTATCACAAGTGCAAAAAGTGTTTTTTCCACACTAATACAAGTGCAAAAGTGGTTTCCTGCACCAACACAAGTGCGAAAAGTGGTTTTTCAACACTAACACAAGTGCGAAAAGTGTTTTTTTCCACACTAATACAAGTGCAAAAGTGGTTTCCTGCACCAACACAAGTGCAAAAGTGGTTTCCTGCACCAACACAAGTGCAAAAAGTGGTTTTTCAACACTAACACAAGGTGCGAAAAGTGGTTTTTCCACACTAATACAAGTGCAAAAGTGGTTTCCTGCACCAACACAAGTGCGAAAAGTGGTTTTTTCAACACTAACACAAGTGCGAAAAGTGGTTTTTCAACACTAACACAAGTGCAAAAGTGGTTTCCTGCACCAACACAAGTGCAAAAAGTGGTTTTTTCAACACTAACACACGTGCGGAAAAGTGGTTTTTCAACACTATCACAAGTGCAAAAAGTGTTTTTTTCCACACTAATACAAGTGCAAAAGTGGTTTCCTGCACCAACACAAGTGCAAAAAGTGGTTTTTCAACACTAACACAAATGCGAAAAGTGGTTTTTTCAACACGAACACAAGTGCGAAAAGTGGTTTTTCAACACTAACACAAGTGCGAAAAGTGGTTTTTCAACACTATCACAAGTGCAAAAAGTGTTTTTTCCAAACTAATACAAGTGCAAAAGTGGTTTCCTGCACCAACACAAATACGAAAAGTGGTTTTTCAACACTAACACAAGTGCAAAAAGTGTTTTTTCCACACTAATACAAGTGCAAAAAGTGTTTTTTCCACACTAATACAAGTGCAAAAGTGGTTTCCTGCACCAACACAAGTGCAAAAAGTGGTTTATCAACACTAACACAAGTGCGAAAAGTGGTTTTTCAACACTAACACAAGTGCGAAAAGTGGTTTTTCCACACTAATACAAGTGCAAAAGTGGTTTCCTGCACCAACACAAGTGCGAAAAGTGGTTTTTCAACACTAACACAAGTGCGAAAAGTGGTTTTTCAACACTATCACAAGTGCAAAAAGTATTTTTTCCACACTAATACAAGTGAAAAAGTGGTTTCCTGCACCAACACAAGTGCAAAAAGTGGTTTTTCAACACTAACACAAGTGCGAAAAGTGGTTTTTCAACACTAACACAAGTGCGAAAAGTGGTTTTTCCACACTAATACAAGTGCAAAAGTGGTTTCCTGCACCAACACAAGTGCTAAAAGTGGTTTTTCAACACTAACACAAGTGCGAAAAGTGGTTTTTCAACACTAACACAAGTGCGAAAAGTGGTTTTTCAACACTATCACAAGTGCAAAAGTGTTTTTTCCACACTAATACAAGTGCAAAAGTGGTTTCCTGCACCAACACAAGTGCGAAAAGTAGTTTTTCAACACTAACACAAGTGCAAAAAGTGGTTTTTCAACACTATCACAAGTGCAAAAAGTGTTTTTTCCACACTAATACAAGTGCAAAAGTGGTTTCCTGCACCAACACAAGTGCGAAAAGTGGTTTTTCAACACTAACAGAAGTGCGAAAAGTGGTTTTTCAACACTAAAACAAGTGCGAAAAGTGGTTTTTCAACACGATCACAAGTTCAAGAAGTGTTTTTCCACACTAATACAAGTGCAAAAGTGGTTTCCTGCACCAACACAAGTGCAAAAAGTGGTTTTTCAACACTAACACAAGTGCGAAAAGTGGTATTTCAACACTAACACAAGTGCGAAAAGTGGTTTTTCCACACTAATACAAGTGCAAAAGTGGTTTCCTGCACCAACACAAGGGCGAAAAGTGGTTTTTCAACACTAACACAAGTGCGAAAAGTGGTTTTTCAACACTATCACAAGTGCAAAAAGTGTTTTTTCCACACTAATACAAGTGCAAAAGTGGTTTCCTGCACCAACACAAATGCAAAAAGTGGTTTTTCAACACTAACACAAGTGCGAAAAGTGGTTTTTCCACACTAATACAAGTGCAAAAGTGGTTTCCTGCACCAACACAATTGCGAAAAGTGGTTTTTCAACACTAACACAAGTGCGAAAAGTGGCTTTTCCACACTAATACAAGTGCAAAAGTGGTTTCCTGCACCAACACAAGTGCGAAAAGTGTTTTTTCAACACTAACACAAGTGCGAAAAGTGGTTTTTCCACACTAATACAAGTGCAAAAGTGGTTTCCTGCACCAACACAAGTGCGAAAAGTGGTTTTTCAACACTAACACAAGTGCAAAAAGTGGTTTTTCAACACTATCACAAGTGCAAAAAGTGTTTTTTCCACACTAATACAAGTGCAAAAGTGGTTTCCTGCACCAACACAAGTGCGAAAAGTGGTTTTTCAACACTAACACAAGTGCGAAAAGTGGTTTTTCAACACTATCACAAGTGCAAAAAGTGTTTTTTCCACACTAATACAAGTGCAAAAGTGGTTTCCTGCACCAACACAAGTGCAAAAAGTGGTTTTTCAACACTAACACAAGTGCGAAAAGTGGTTTTTCAACACTAACACAAGTGCGAAAAGTGGTTTTTCCACACTAATACAAGTGCAAAAGTGGTTTCCTGCACCAACACAAGTGCGAAAAGTGTTTTTTCAACACTAACACAAGTGCAAAAAGTGGTTTTTCCACACTAATACAAGTGCAAAAGTGGTTTCCTGCACCAACACAAGTGCAAAAGTGGTTTCCTGCACCAACACAAGTGCAAAAAGTGGTTTTTCAACACTAACACAAGTGCGAAAAGTGGTTTTTCAACACTAACACAAGTGCGAAAAGTGGTTTTTCCACACTAATACAAGTGCAAAAGTCGTTTCCTGCACCAACACAAGTGCGAAAAGTGGTTTTTCAACACTAACACAAGTGCGAAAAGTGGTTTTTCAACACTAACACAAGTGCGAAAAGTGGTTTTTCCACACTAATACAAGTGCAAAAAGTGTTTTTTCCACACTAATACAAGTGCAAAAGTGGTTTCCTGCACCAACACAAGTGCAAAAAGTGGTTTATCAACACTAACACAAGTGCGAAAAGTGGTTTTTCAACACTAACACAAGTGCGAAAAGTGGTTTTTCCACACTAATACAAGTGCAAAAGTGGTTTCCTGCACCAACACAAGTGCGAAAAGTGGTTTTTCAACACTAACACAAGTGCGAAAAGTGGTTTTTCAACACTATCACAAGTGCAAAAAGTGTTTTTTCCACACTAATACAAGTGAAAAAGTGGTTTCCTGCACCAACACAAGTGCAAAAAGTGGTTTTTCAACACTAACACAAGTGCGAAAAGTGGTTTTTCAACACTAACACAAGTGCGAAAAGTGGTTTTTCCACACTAATACAAGTGCAAAAGTGGTTTCCTGCACCAACACAAGTGCGAAAAGTGGTTTTTCAACACTAACACAAGTGCGAAAAGTGGTTTTTCAACACTAACACAAGTGCGAAAAGTGGTTTTTCAACACTATCACAAGTGCAAAAGTGTTTTTTCCACACTAATACAAGTGCAAAAGTGGTTTCCTGCACCAACACAAGTGCGAAAAGTAGTTTTTCAACACTAACACAAGTGCAAAAAGTGGTTTTTCAACACTATCACAAGTGCAAAAAGTGTTTTTTCCACACTAATACAAGTGCAAAAGTGGTTTCCTGCACCAACACAAGTGCGAAAAGTGGTTTTTCAACACTAACAGAAGTGCGAAAAGTGGTTTTTCAACACTAAAACAAGTGCGAAAAGTGGTTTTTCAACACGATCACAAGTTCAAGAAGTGTTTTTCCACACTAATACAAGTGCAAAAGTGGTTTCCTGCACCAACACAAGTGCAAAAAGTGGTTTTTCAACACTAACACAAGTGCGAAAAGTGGTATTTCAACACTAACACAAGTGCGAAAAGTGGTTTTTCCACACTAATACAAGTGCAAAAGTGGTTTCCTGCACCAACACAAGGGCGAAAAGTGGTTTTTCAACACTAACACAAGTGCGAAAAGGGGTTTTTCAACACTATCACAAGTGCAAAAAGTGTTTTTTCCACACTAATACAAGTGCAAAAGTGGTTTCCTGCACCAACACAAATGCAAAAAGTGGTTTTTCAACACTAACACAAGTGCGAAAAGTGGTTTTTCCACACTAATACAAGTGCAAAAGTGGTTTCCTGCACCAACACAATTGCGAAAAGTGGTTTTTCAACACTAACACAAGTGCGAAAAGTGGCTTTTCCACACTAATACAAGTGCAAAAGTGGTTTCCTGCACCAACACAAGTGCGAAAAGTGTTTTTTCAACACTAACACAAGTGCGAAAAGTGGTTTTTCCACACTAATACAAGTGCAAAAGTGGTTTCCTGCACCAACACAAGTGCGAAAAGTGGTTTTTCAACACTAACACAAGTGCAAAAAGTGGTTTTTCAACACTATCACAAGTGCAAAAAGTGTTTTTTCCACACTAATACAAGTGCAAAAGTGGTTTCCTGCACCAACACAAGTGCGAAAAGTGGTTTATCAACACTAACACAAGTGCGAAAAGTGGTTTTTCAACACTATCACAAGTGCAAAAAGTGTTTTTTCCACACTAATACAAGTGCAAAAGTGGTTTCCTGCACCAACACAAGTGCGAAAAGTGGTTTTTCAACACTAACACAAGCGCGAAAAGTGGTTTTTCAACACTAACACAAGTACGAAAAGTGGTTTTTCAACACTATCACAAAGGCAAAAAGTGTTTTTTCCACACTAATACAAGTGCAAAAGTGGTTTCCTGCACCAATACAAGTGCAAAAAGTCGTTTTTCAACACTAACGCAAGTGTGAAAAGTGGTTTTTCAACACTAACACAAGTGCGAAAAGTGGTTTTTCAACACTAACACAAGTGCGAAAAGTGGTTTTTCCACACTAATACAAGTGCAAAAGTGGTTTCCTGCACCAACACAAGTGCGAAAAGTGGTTTTTCAACACTAACACAAGTGCGAAAAGTGGTTTTTCAACACTATCACATGTGCAAAAAGTGTTTTTTCCACACTAATACAAGTGCAAAAGTGGTTTCCTGCACCAACACAAGTGCAAAAAGTGGTTTTTCAACACTAACACAAGTGCGAATAGTGGTTTTTCAACACTAACACAAGTGCGAAAAGTGGTTTTTCCACAATAATACAATTGCAAAAGTGGTTTCCTGCACCAACACAAGTGCGAAAAGTGGTTTTTCAACACTAATACAAGTGCAAAAGTGGTTTCCTGCACCAACACAAGTGCGAAAAGTGGTTTTTCAACACTAACACAAGTGCGAAAAGTGGTTTTTCAACACTAACACAAGTGCGAAAAGTGGTTTTTCCACACTAATACAAGTGCAAAAGTGGTTTCCTGCATCAACACAAGTGCGAAAAGTGGTTTTTCAACACTAACACAAGTGCGAAAAGTGGTTTTTCAACACTATCACAAGTGCAAAAAGTGTTTTTTCCACACTAATACAAGTGCAAAAGTGGTTTCCTGCACCAACACAAGTGCAAAAAGTGGTTTTTCAACACTAACACAAGTGCGAAAAGTGGTTTTTCAACACTAACACAAGTGCGAAAAGTGGTTTTTCCACACTAATACAAGTGCAAAAGTGGTTTCCTGCACCAACACAAGTGCGAAAAGTGTTTTTTCAACACTAACACAAGTGCAAAAAGTGGTTTTTCCACACTAATACAAGTGCAAAAGTGGTTTCCTGCACCAACACAAGTGCAAAAGTGGTTTCCTGCACCAACACAAGTGCAAAAAGTGGTTTTTCAACACTAACACAAGTGCAAAGAGTGGTTTTTCAACACTAACACAAGTGCGAAAAGTGGTTTTTCCACACTAATACAAGTGCAAAAGTGGTTTCCTGCACCAACACAAGTGCGAAAAGTGGTTTTTCAACACTAACACAAGTGCGAAAAGTGGTTTTTCAACACTAACACAAGTGCGAAAAGTGGTTTTTCCACACTAATACAAGTGCAAAAGTGGTTTCCTGCACCAACACAAGTGCAAAAAGTGGTTTTTCAACACTAACACAAGTGCAAAAAGTGTTTTTTCCACACTAATACAAGTGCAAAAGTGGTTTCCTGCACCAACACAAGTGCGAAAAGTGGTTTTTCAACACTAACACAAGTGCGAAAAGTGGTTTTTCAACACTATCACAAGTGCAAAAAGTGTTTTTTCCACACTAATACAAGTGAAAAAGTGGTTTCCTGCACCAACACAAGTGCAAAAAGTGGTTTTTCAACACTAACACAAGTGCGAAAAGTGGTTTTTCAACACTAACACAAGTGCGAAAAGTGGTTTTTCCACACTAATACAAGTGCAAAAGTGGTTTCCTGCACAAACACAAGTGCGAAAAGTGGTTTTTCAACACTAACACAAGTGCGAAAAGTGGTTTTTCAACACTAACACAAGTGCGAAAAGTGGTTTTTCAACACTATCACAAGTGCAAAAGTGTTTTTTCCACACTAATACAAGTGCAAAAGTGGTTTCCTGCACCAACACAAGTGCGAAAAGTAGTTTTTCAACACTAAAACAAGTGCAAAAAGTGGTTTTTCAACACTATCACAAGTGCAAAAAGTGTTTTTTCCACACTAATACAAGTGCAAAAGTGGTTTCCTGCACCAACACAAGTGCGAAAAGTGGTTTTTCAACACTAACACAAGTGCGAAAAGTGGTTTTTCAACACTAAAACAAGTGCGAAAAGTGGTTTTTCAACACGATCACAAGTTCAAAAAGTGTTTTTCCACACTAATACAAGTGCAAAAGTGGTTTCCTGCACCAACACAAGTGCAAAAAGTGGTTTTTCAACACTAACACAAGTGCGAAAAGTGGTATTTCAACACTAACACAAGTGCGAAAAGTGGTTTTTCCACACTAATACAAGTGCAAAAGTGGTTTCCTGCACCAACACAAGGGCGAAAAGTGGTTTTTCAACACTAACACAAGTGCGAAAAGTGGTTTTTCAACACTATCACAAGTGCAAAAAGTGTTTTTTCCACACTAATACAAGTGCAAAAGTGGTTTCCTGCACCAACACAAATGCAAAAAGTGGTTTTTCAACACTAACACAAGTGCGAAAAGTGGTTTTTTCCACACTAATACAAGTGCAAAAGTGGTTTCCTGCCCCAACACAAGTGCGAAAAGTGGTTTTTCAACACTAACACAAGTGCGAAAAGTGGCTTTTCCACACTAATACAAGTGCAAAAGTGGTTTCCTGCACCAACACAAGTGCGAAAAGTGTTTTTTCAACACTAACACAAGTGCGAAAAGTGGTTTTTCCACACTAATACAAGTGCAAAAGTGGTTTCCTGCACCAACACAAGTGCGAAAAGTGGTTTTTCAACACTAACACAAGTGCAAAAAGTGGTTTTTCAACACTATCACAAGTGCAAAAAGCGTTTTTTCCACACTAATACAAGTGCAAAAGTGGTTTCCTGCACCAACACAAGTGCGAAAAGTGGTTTTTCAACACTAACACAAGTGCGAAAAGTGGTTTTTCAACACTAACACAAGTACGAAAAGTGGTTTTTCAACACTATCACAAAGGCAAAAAGTGTTTTTTCCACACTAATACAAGTGCAAAAGTGGTTTCCTGCACCAACACAAGTGCAAAAAGTGGTTTTTCAACACTAACGCAAGTGTGAAAAGTGGTTTTTCAACACTAACACAAGTGCGAAAAGTGGTTTTTCAACACTAACACAAGTGCGAAAAGTGGTTTTTCCACACTAATACAAGTGCAAAAGTGGTTTCCTGCACCAACACAAGTGCGAAAAGTGGTTTTTCAACACTAACACAAGTGCGAAAAGTGGTTTTTCAACACTATCACATGTGCAAAAAGTGTTTTTTCCACACTAATACAAGTGCAAAAGTGGTTTCCTGCACCAACACAAGTGCAAAAAGTGGTTTTTCAACACTAACACAAGTGCGAATAGTGGTTTTTCAACACTAACACAAGTGCGAAAAGTGGTTTTTCCACAATAATACAATTGCAAAAGTGGTTTCCTGCACCAACACAAGTGCGAAAAGTGGTTTTTCAACACTAATACAAGTGCAAAAGTGGTTTCCTGCACCAACACAAGTGCGAAAAGAGGTTTTTCAACACTAACACAAGTGCGAAAAGTGGTTTTTCAACACTAACACAAGTGCGAAAAGTGGTTTTTCCACACTAATACAAGTGCAAAAGTGGTTTCCTGCATCAACACAAGTGCGAAAAGTGGTTTTTCAACACTAACACAAGTGCGAAAAGTGGTTTTTCAACACTATCACAAGTGCAAAAAGTGTTTTTTCCACACTAATACAAGTGCAAAAGTGGTTTCCTGCACCAACACAAGTGCAAAAAGTGGTTTTTCAACACTAACACAAGTGCGAAAAGTGGTTTTTCAACACTAACACAAGTGCGAAAAGTGGTTTTTCCACACTAATACAAGTGCAAAAGTGGTTTCCTGCACCAACACAAGTGCGAAAAGTGGTTTTTCAACACTAACACAAGTGCGAAAAGTGGTTTTTCAACACTAACACAAGTGCGAAAAGTGGTTTTTCCACACTAATACAAGTGCAAAAGTGGTTTCCTGCACCAACACAAGTGCAAAAAGTGGTTTTTCAACACTAACACAAGTGCAAAAAGTGTTTTTTCCACACTAATACAAGTGCAAAAGTGGTTTCCTGCACCAACACAAGTGCGAAAAGTGGTTTTTCAACACTAACACAAGTGCAAAAAGTGGTTTTTTCAACACTATCACAAGTGCAAAAAGTGTTTTTTCCACACTAATACAAGTGCAAAAGTGGTTTCCTGCACCAACACAAGTGCGAAAAGTGGTTTTTCAACACTAACACAAGTGCGAAAAGTGGTTTTTCAACACCAACACAAGTGCGAAAAGTGGTTTTTCAACACTAACACAAGTGCGAAAAGTGGTTTTTCAACACTAACACAAGTGCGAAAAGTGGTTTTTCCACACTAATACAAGTGCAAAAGTGGTTTCCTGCACCAACACAAGTGCGAAAAGTGGTTTTTCAACACTAACACAAGTGCGAAAAGTGGTTTTTCAACACTATCACATGTGCAAAAAGTGTTTTTTCCACACTAATACAAGTGCAAAAGTGGTTTCCTGCACCAACACAAGTGCAAAAAGTGGTTTTTCAACACTAACACAAGTGCGAATAGTGGTTTTTCAACACTAACACAAGTGCGAAAAGTGGTTTTTCCATAATAATACAATTGCAAAAGTGGTTTCCTGCACCAACACAAGTGCGAAAAGTGGTTTTTCAACACTAACACAAGTGCGAAAAGTGGTTTTTCCACACTAATACAAGTGCAAAAGTGGTTTCCTGCACCAACACAAGTGCGAAAAGTGGTTTTTCAACACGAACACAAGTGCGAAAAGTGGTTTTTCAACACTAACACAAGTGCGAAAAGTGGTTTTTCAACACTATCACAAGTGCAAAAAGTGTTTTTTCCACACTAATACAAGTGCAAAAGTGGTTTCCTGCACCAACACAAGTGCGAAAAGTGGTTTTTCAACACTAACACAAGTGCGAAAAGTGGTTTTTCAACACTATCACAAGTGCAAAAAGTGCTTTTTCCACACTAATACAAGTGCAAAAGTGGTTTCCTGCACCAACACAAGTGCGAAAAGTGGTTTTTCAACACTATCACAAGTGCAAAAAGTGTTTTTTCCACACTAATACAAGTGCAAAAGTGGTTTCCTGCACCAACACAAGTGCGAAAAGTGGTTTTTCAACACTAACACAAGTGCGAAAAGTGGTTTTTTCCACACTAATACAAGTGCAAAAGTGGTTTCCTGCACCAACACAAGTGCAAAAGTGGTTTCCTGCACCAACACAAGTGCAAAAAGTGGTTTTTCAACACTAACACAAGTGCGAAAAGTGGTTTTTCAACACTAACACAAGTGCGAAAAGTGGTTTTTCCACACTAATACAAGTGCAAAAGTGGTTTCCTGCACCAACACAAGTGCGAAAAGTGGTTTTTCAACACTAACACAAGTGCGAAAAGTGGTTTTTCAACACTAACACAAGTGCAAAAGTGGTTTCCTGCACCAACACAAGTGCAAAAAGTGGTTTTTCAACACTAACACACGTGCGAAAAGTGTTTTTTCCACACTAATACAAGTGCAAAAGTGGTTTCCTGCACCAACACAAGTGCAAAAAGTGGTTTTTCAACACTAACACAAATGCGAAAAGTGGTTTTTCAATACGAACACAAGTGCGAAAAGTGGTTTTTCAACACTAACACAAGTGCGAAAAGTGGTTTTTCAACACTATCACAAGTGCAAAAAGTGTTTTTTCCAAACTAATACAAGTGCAAAAGTGGTTTCCTGCACCAACACAAATACGAAAAGTGGTTTTTCAACACTAACATAAGTGCAAAAAGTGTTTTTTCCACACTAATACAAGTGCAAAAAGTGTTTTTTCCACACTAATACAAGTGCGAAAAGTGGTTTTCCACACTAATACAAGTGCAAAAGTGGTTTCCTGCACCAACACAAGTGCGAAAAGTGGTTTTTCAACACTAACACAAGTGCGAAAAGTGGTTTTTCAACACTAACACAAGTGCGAAAAGTGGTTTTTCCACACTAATACAAGTGCAAAAGTGGTTTCCTGCACCAACACAAGTGCGAAAAGTGGTTTTTCAACACTAACACAAGTGCGAAAAGTGGTTTTTCAACACTAACACAAGTGCGAAAAGTGGTTTTTCCACACTAATACAAGTGCAAAAGTGGTTTCCTGCACCAACACAAGTGCGAAAAGTGGTTTTTCAACACTAACACAAGTGCGAAAAGTGGTTTTTCAACACTATCACAAGTGCAAAAATTGTTTTTTCCACACTAATACAAGTGCAAAAGTGGTTTCCTGCACCAACACAAGTGCAAAAAGTGGTTTATCAACACTAACACAAGTGCGAAAAGTGGTTTTTCAACACTAACACAAGTGCGAAAAGTGGTTTTTCCACACTAATACAAGTGCAAAAGTGGTTTCCTGCACCAACACAAGTGCGAAAAGTGGTTTTTCAACACTAACACAAGTGCGAAAAGTGGTTTTTCAACACTATCACAAGTGCAAAAAGTGTTTTTTCCACACTAATACAAGTGAAAAAGTGGTTTCCTGCACCAACACAAGTGCAAAAAGTGGTTTTTCAACACTAACACAAGTGCGAAAAGTGGTTTTTCCACACTAATACAAGTGCAAAAGTGGTTTCCTGCACCAACACAAGTGCGAAAAGTGGTTTTTCAACACTAACACAAGTGGGAAAAGTGGTTTTTCAACACTAACACAAGTGCGAAAAGTGGTTTTTCAACACTATCACAAGTGCAAAAGTGTTTTTTCCACACTAATACAAGTGCAAAAGTGGTTTCCTGCACCAACACAAGTGCGAAAAGTAGTTTTTCAACACTAACACAAGTGCAAAAAGTGGTTTTTCAACACTATCACAAGTGCAAAAAGTGTTTTTTCCACACTAATACAAGTGCAAAAGTGGTTTCCTGCACCAACACAAGTGCGAAAAGTGGTTTTTCAACACTAACACAAGTGCGAAAAGTGGTTTTTCAACACTAACACAAGTGCGAAAAGTGGTTTTTCAACACGATCACAAGTTCAAAAAGTGTTTTTCCACACTAATACAAGTGCAAAAGTGGTTTCCTGCACCAACACAAGTGCAAAAAGTGGTTTTTCAACACTAACACAAGTGCGAAAAGTGGTATTTCAACACTAACACAAGTGCGAAAAGTGGTTTTTCCACACTAATACAAGTGCAAAAGTGGTTTCCTGCACCAACACAAGTGCGAAAAGTGGTTTTTCAACACTAACACAAGTGCGAAAAGTGGTTTTTCAACACTATCACAAGTGCAAAAAGTGTTTTTTCCACACTAATACAAGTGCAAAAGTGGTTTCCTGCACCAACACAAATGCAAAAAGTGGTTTTTCAACACTAACACAAGTGCGAAAAGTGGTTTTTCCACACTAATACAAGTGCAAAAGTGGTTTCCTGCACCAACACAAGTGCGAAAAGTGGTTTTTCAACACTAACACAAGTGCGAAAAGTGGCTTTTCCACACTAATACAAGTGCAAAAGTGGTTTCCTGCACCAACACAAGTGCGAAAAGTGTTTTTTCAACACTAACACAAGTGCGAAAAGTGGTTTTTCCACACTAATACAAGTGCAAAAGTGGTTTCCTGCACCAACACAAGTGCGAAAAGTGGTTTTTCAACACTAACACAAGTGCGAAAAGTGGTTTTTCAACACTAACACAAGTGCGAAAAGTGGTTTTTCAACACTATCACAAGTGCAAAAAGTGTTTTTTCCACACTAATACAAGTGCAAAAGTGGTTTCCTGCACCAACACAAGTGCGAAAAGTGGTTTTTCAACACTAACACAAGTGCAAAAAGTGGTTTTTCAACACTATCACAAGTGCAAAAAGTGTTTTTTCCACACTAATACAAGTGCAAAAGTGGTTTCCTGCACCAACACAAGTGCGAAAAGTGGTTTTTCAACACTAACACAATTGCGAAAAGTGGTTTTTCAACACTATCACAAGTGCAAAAAGTGTTTTTTTCCACACTAATACAAGTGCAAAAGTGGTTTCCTGCACCAACACAAGTGCGAAAAGTGGTTTTTCAACACTAACACAAGTGCGAAAAGTGGTTTTTCAACACTAACACAAGTACGAAAAGTGGTTTTTCAACACTATCACAAAGGCGAAAAGTGGTTTTTCAACACTAATACAAGTGCAAAAGTGGTTTCCTGCACCAACACAAGTGCGAAAAGTGGTTTTTCAACACTAACACAAGTGCGAAAAGTGGTTTTTCAACACTAACACAAGTGCGAAAAGTGGTTTTTCAACACTATCACAAGTGCAAAAAGTGTTTTTTCCACACTAATACAAATGCAAAAGTGGTTTCCTGCACCACCACAAGGGCAAAAAGTGGTTTTTCAACACTAACACAAGTGCGAAAAGTGGTTTTTCAACACTAACACAAGTGCGAAAAGTGGTTTTTCCACACTAATACAAGTGCAAAAGTGGTTTCCTGCATCAACACAAGTGCGAAAAGTGGTTTTTCAACACTAACACAAGTGCGAAAAGTGGTTTTTCAACACTATCACAAGTGCAAAAAGTGTTTTTTCCACACTAATACAAGTGCAAAAGTGGTTTCCTGCACCAACACAAGTGCAAAAAGTGGTTTTTCAACACTAACACAAGTGCGAAAAGTGGTTTTTCAACACTAACACAAGTGCGAAAAGTGGTTTTTCCACACTAATACAAGTGCAAAAGTGGTTTCCTGCACCAACACAAGTGCGAAAAGTGGTCTTTCAACACTAACACAAGTGCAAAAAGTGGTTTTTCCACACTAATACAAGTCCAAAAGTGGTTTCCTGCACCAACACAAGTGCAAAAGTGGTTTCCTGCACCAACACAAGTGCAAAAAGTGGTTTTTCAACACTAATACAAGTGCGAAAAGTGGTTTTTCAACACTAACACAAGTGCAAAAAGTGGTTTTTCCACACTAATACAAGTGCAAAAGTGGTTTGCTGCACCAACACAAGTGCAAAAAGTGGTTTTTCAACACTAACACAAGTGCGAAAAGTGGTTTTTCAACACTATCACAAGTGCAAAAAGTGTTTTTTTCCACACTAATACAAGTGCAAAAGTGGTTTCCTGCACCAACACAAGTGCAAAAAGTGGTTTTTCAACACTAACACAAATGCGAAAAGTGGTTTTTCAACACGAACACAAGTGCGAAAAGTGGTTTTTCAACACTAACACAAGTGTGAAAAGTGGTTTTTCAACACTATCACAAGTGCAAAAAGTGTTTTTTCCACACTAATACAAGTGCAAAAGTGGTTTCCTGCACCAACACAAATACGAAAAGTGGTTTTTCAACACTAACACAAGTGCGAAAAGTGGTTTTTCCACACTAATACAAGTGCAAAAGTGATTTCCTGCACCAACACAAGTGCAAAAAGTGGTTTTTCAACACTAACACAAATGCGAAAAGTGGTTTTTCAACACGAACACAAGTGCGAAAAGTGGTTTTTCAACAGTAACACAAGTGCGAAAAGTGGTTTTTCAACACTATCACAAGTGCAAAAAGTGTTTTTTCCACACTAATACAAGTGCAAAAGTGGTTTCCTGCACCAACACAAATACGGAAAGTGGTTTTTCAACACTAACACAAGTGCGAAAAGTGGTTTTTCAACACTATCACAAGTGCAAAAAGTGTTTTTTCCACACTAATACAAATGCAAAAAGTGTTTTTTCCACACTAATACAAGTGCGAAATGTGGTTTTTCCACACTAATACAAGTGCAAAAGTGGTTTCCTGCACCAACACAAGTGCGAAAAGTGGTTTTTCAACACTAACACAAGTGCGAAAAGTGGTTTTTCAACACTAACACAAGTGCGAAAAGTGGCTTTTCCACACTAATACAAGTGCAAAAGTGGTTTCCTGCACCAACACAAGTGCGAAAAGTGTTTTTTCAACACTAACACAAGTGCGAAAAGTGGTTTTTCCACACTAATACAAGTGCAAAAGTGGTTTCCTGCACCAACACAAGTGCGAAAAGTGGTTTTTCAACACTAACACAAGTGCGAAAAGTGGTTTTTCAACACTATCACAAGTGCAAAAAGTGTTTTTTCCACACTAATACAAATGCAAAAGTGGTTTCCTGCACCAACACAAGTGCAAAAAGTGGTTTTTCAACACTAACACAAGTGCGAAAAGTGGTTTTTCAACACTAACACAAGTGCGAAAAGTGGTTTTTCCACACTAATACAAGTGCAAAAGTGGTTTCCTGCACCAACACAAGTGCGAAAAGTGGTTTTTCAACACTAACACAAGTGCGAAAAGTGGTTTTTCCACACTAATACAAGTGCAAAAGTGGTTTACTGCACCAACACAAGTGCAAAAGTGATTTCCTGCACCAACACAAGTGCAAAAAGTGGTTTTTCAACACTAACACAAGTGCGAAAAGTGGTTTTTCAACACTAACACAAGTGCAAAAGTGGTTTCCTGCACCAACACAAGTGCGAAAAGTGGTTTTTCAACACTAACACAAGTGCGAAAAGTGGTTTTTCAACACTAACACAAGTGCGAAAAGTGGTTTTTCCACACTAATACAAGTGCAAAAGTGGTTTCCTGCACCAACACAAGTGCGAAAAGTGGTTTTTCAACACTAACACAAGTGCGAAAAGTGGTTTTTCAACACTAACACAAGTGCGAAAAGTGGTTTTTCAACACTATCACAAGTGCAAAAAGTGTTTTTTCCACACTAATACAAGTGCAAAAAGTGTTTTTTCCACACTAATACAAGTGCGAAATGTGGTTTTTCCACACTAATACAAGTGCAAAAGTGGTTTCCTGCACCAACACAAGTGCGAAAAGTGGTTTTTCAACACTAACACAAGTGCGAAAAGTGGTTTTTCAACACTAACACAAGTGCGAAAAGTGGCTTTTCCACACTAATACAAGTGCAAAAGTGGTTTCCTGCACCAACACAAGTGCGAAAAGTGTTTTTTCAACACTAACACAAGTGCGAAAAGTGGTTTTTCCACACTAATACAAGTGCAAAAGTGGTTTCCTGCACCAACACAAGTGCGAAAAGTGGTTTTTCAACACTAACACAAGTGCGAAAAGTGGTTTTTCAACACTATCACAAGTGCAAAAAGTGTTTTTTCCACACTAATACAAGTGCAAAAGTGGTTTCCTGCACCAACACAAGTGCAAAAAGTGGTTTTTCAACACTAACACAAGTGCGAAAAGTGGTTTTTCCACACTAATACAAGTGCAAAAGTGGTTTCCTGCACCAACACAAGTGCGAAAAGTGGTTTTTCAACACTAACACAAGTGCGAAAAGTGGTTTTCCACACTAATACAAGTGCAAAAGTGGTTTACTGCACCAACACAAGTGCAAAAGTGGTTTCCTGCACCAACACAAGTGCAAAAAGTGGTTTTTCAACACTAACACAAGTGCGAAAAGTGGTTTTTCAACACTAACACAAGTGCGAAAAGTGGTTTTTCCACACTAATACAAGTGCAAAAGTGGTTTCCTGCACCAACACAAGTGCGAAAAGTGGTTTTTCAACACTAACACAAGTGCGAAAAGTGGTTTTTCAACACTAACACAAGTGCGAAAAGTGGTTTTTCCACACTAATACAAGTGCAAAAGTGGTTTCCTGCACCAACACAAGTGCGAAAAGTGGTTTTTCAACACTAACACAAGTGCGAAAAGTGGTTTTTCAACACTAACACAAGTGCGAAAAGTGGTTTTTCAACACTATCACAAGTGCAAAAAGTGTTTTTTCCACACTAATACAAGTGCAAAAAGTGTTTTTTCCACACTAATACAAGTGCGAAATGTGGTTTTTCCACACTAATACAAGTGCAAAATTGGTTTCCTGCACCAACACAAGTGCGAAAAGTGGTTTTTCAACACTAACACAAGTGCGAAAAGTGGTTTTTCAACACTAATACAAGTGCGAAAAGTGGCTTTTCCACACTAATACAAGTGCAAAAGTGGTTTCCTGCACCAACACAAGTGCGAAAAGTGTTTTTTCAACACTAACACAAGTGCGAAAAGTGGTTTTTCCACACTAATACAAGTGCAAAAGTGGTTTCCTGCACCAACACAAGTGCGAAAAGTGGTTTTTCAACACTAACACAAGTGCGAAAAGTGGTTTTTCAACACTATCACAAGTGCAAAAAGTGTTTTTTCCACACTAATACAAGTGCAAAAGTGGTTTCCTGCACCAACACAAGTGCAAAAAGTGGTTTTTCAACACTAACACAAGTGCGAAAAGTGGTTTTTCAACACTAACACAAGTGCGAAAAGTGGTTTTTCCACACTAATACAAGTGCAAAAGTGGTTTCCTGCACCAACACAAGTGCGAAAAGTGGTTTTTCAACACTAACACAAGTGCAAAAAGTGGTTTTTCAACACTATCACAAGTGCAAAAAGTGTTTTTTCCACACTAATACAAGTGCAAAAGTGGTTTCCTGCACCAACACAAGTGCGAAAAGTGGTTTTTCAACACTAACACAATTGCGAAAAGTGGTTTTTCAACACTATCACAAGTGCAAAAAGTGTTTTTTTCCACACTAATACAAGTGCAAAAGTGGTTTCCTGCACCAACACAAGTGCGAAAAGTGGTTTTTCAACACTAACACAAGTGCGAAAAGTGGTTTTTCAACACTAACACAAGTACGAAAAGTGGTTTTTCAACACTATCACAAAGGCGAAAAGTGGTTTTTCAACACTAATACAAGTGCAAAAGTGGTTTCCTGCACCAACACAAGTGCGAAAAGTGGTTTTTCAACACTAACACAAGTGCGAAAAGTGGTTTTTCAACACTAACACAAGTGCGAAAAGTGGTTTTTCAACACGATCACAAGTGCAAAAAGTGTTTTTTCCACACTAATACAAGTGCAAAAGTGGTTTCCTGCACCACCACAAGGGCAAAAAGTGGTTTTTCAACACTAACACAAGTGCGAAAAGTGGTTTTTCCACACTAATACAAGTGCAAAAGTGGTTTCCTGCATCAACACAAGTGCGAAAAGTGGTT
This sequence comes from Myxine glutinosa, assembly GCF_964187855.1. NCBI lineage: Eukaryota > Metazoa > Chordata > Myxini > Myxiniformes > Myxinidae > Myxine > Myxine glutinosa. The sequence continues at coordinate 102,068 of NW_027617007.1, forward strand.
TTTCAACACTAACACAAGTGCGAAAAGTGGTTTTTCAACACTATCACAAGTGCAAAAAGTGTTTTTTCCACACTAATACAAGTGCAAAAGTGGTTTCCTGCACCAACACAAGTGCAAAAAGTGGTTTTTCAACACTAACACAAGTGCGAAAAGTGGTTTTTCAACACTAACACAAGTGCGAAAAGTGGTTTTTCCACACTAATACAAGTGCAAAAGTGGTTTCCTGCACCAACACAAGTGCGAAAAGTGGTCTTTCAACACTAACACAAGTGCAAAAAGAGGTTTTTCCACACTAATACAAGTCCAAAAGTGGTTTCCTGCACCAACACGAGTGCAAAAGTGGTTTCCTGCACCAACACAAGTGCAAAAAGTGGTTTTTCAACACTAACACAAGTGCGAAAAGTGGTTTTTCAACACTAACACAAGTGCAAAAAGTGGTTTTTCCACACTAATACAAGTGCAAAAGTGGTTTGCTGCACCAACACAAGTGCAAAAAGTGGTTTTTCAACACTAACACAAGTGCGAAAAGTGGTTTTTCAACACTATCACAAGTGCAAAAAGTGTTTTTTTCCACACTAATACAAGTGCAAAAGTGGTTTCCTGCACCAACACAAGTGCAAAAAGTGGTTTTTCAACACTAACACAAATGCGAAAAGTGGTTTTTCAACACGAACACAAGTGCGAAAAGTGGTTTTTCAACACTAACACAAGTGTGAAAAGTGGTTTTTCAACACTATCACAAGTGCAAAAAGTGTTTTTTCCACACTAATACAAGTGCAAAAGTGGTTTCCTGCACCAACACAAATACGAAAAGTGGTTTTTCAACACTAACACAAGTGCGAAAAGTGGTTTTTCCACACTAATACAAGTGCAAAAGTGGTTTCCTGCACCAACACAAGTGCAAAAAGTGGTTTTTCAACACTAACACAAATGCGAAAAGTGGTTTTTCAACACGAACACAAGTGCGAAAAGTGGTTTTTCAACAGTAACACAAGTGCGAAAAGTGGTTTTTCAACACTATCACAAGTGCAAAAAGTGTTTTTTCCACACTAATACAAGTGCAAAAGTGGTTTCCTGCACCAACACAAATACGGAAAGTGGTTTTTCAACACTAACACAAGTGCGAAAAGTGGTTTTTCAACACTATCACAAGTGCAAAAAGTGTTTTTTCCACACTAATACAAATGCAAAAAGTGTTTTTTCCACACTAATACAAGTGCGAAATGTGGTTTTTCCACACTAATACAAGTGCAAAAGTGGTTTCCTGCACCAACACAAGTGCGAAAAGTGGTTTTTCAACACTAACACAAGTGCGAAAAGTGGTTTTTCAACACTAACACAAGTGCGAAAAGTGGCTTTTCCACACTAATACAAGTGCAAAAGTGGTTTCCTGCACCAACACAAGTGCGAAAAGTGTTTTTTCAACACTAACACAAGTGCGAAAAGTGGTTTTTCCACACTAATACAAGTGCAAAAGTGGTTTCCTGCACCAACACAAGTGCGAAAAGTGGTTTTTCAACACTAACACAAGTGCGAAAAGTGGTTTTTCAACACTATCACAAGTGCAAAAAGTGTTTTTTCCACACTAATACAAATGCAAAAGTGGTTTCCTGCACCAACACAAGTGCAAAAAGTGGTTTTTCAACACTAACACAAGTGCGAAAAGTGGTTTTTCAACACTAACAAAAGTGCGAAAAGTGGTTTTTCCACACTAATACAAGTGCAAAAGTGGTTTCCTGCACCAACACAAGTGCGAAAAGTGGTTTTTCAACACTAACACAAGTGCGAAAAGTGGTTTTTCCACACTAATACAAGTGCAAAAGTGGTTTACTGCACCAACACAAGTGCAAAAGTGGTTTCCTGCACCAACACAAGTGCAAAAAGTGGTTTTTCAACACTAACACAAGTGCGAAAAGTGGTTTTTCCACACTAATACAAGTGCAAAAGTGGTTTCCTGCACCAACACAAGTGCGAAAAGTGGTTTTTCAACACTAACACAAGTGCGAAAAGTGGTTTTTCAACACTAACACAAGTGCGAAAAGTGGTTTTTCCACACTAATACAAGTGCAAAAGTGGTTTCCTGCACCAACACAAGTGCGAAAAGTGGTTTTTCAACACTAACACAAGTGCGAAAAGTGGTTTTTCAACACTAACACAAGTGCGAAAAGTGGTTTTTCAACACTATCACAAGTGCAAAAAGTGTTTTTTCCACACTAATACAAGTGCAAAAAGTGTTTTTTCCACACTAATACAAGTGCGAAATGTGGTTTTTCCACACTAATACAAGTGCAAAAGTGGTTTCCTGCACCAACACAAGTGCGAAAAGTGGTTTTTCAACACTAACACAAGTGCGAAAAGTGGTTTTTCAACACTAACACAAGTGCGAAAAGTGGCTTTTCCACACTAATACAAGTGCAAAAGTGGTTTCCTGCACCAACACAAGTGCGAAAAGTGTTTTTTCAACACTAACACAAGTGCGAAAAGTGGTTTTTCCACACTAATACAAGTGCAAAAGTGGTTTCCTGCACCAACACAAGTGCGAAAAGTGGTTTTTCAACACTAACACAAGTGCGAAAAGTGGTTTTTCAACACTATCACAAGTGCAAAAAGTGTTTTTTCCACACTAATACAAGTGCAAAAGTGGTTTCCTGCACCAACACAAGTGCAAAAAGTGGTTTTTCAACACTAACACAAGTGCGAAAAGTGGTTTTTCCACACTAATACAAGTGCAAAAGTGGTTTCCTGCACCAACACAAGTGCGAAAAGTGGTTTTTCAACACTAACACAAGTGCGAAAAGTGGTTTTCCACACTAATACAAGTGCAAAAGTGGTTTACTGCACCAACACAAGTGCAAAAGTGGTTTCCTGCACCAACACAAGTGCAAAAAGTGGTTTTTCAACACTAACACAAGTGCGAAAAGTGGTTTTTCAACACTAACACAAGTGCGAAAAGTGGTTTTTCCACACTAATACAAGTGCAAAAGTGGTTTCCTGCACCAACACAAGTGCGAAAAGTGGTTTTTCAACACTAACACAAGTGCGAAAAGTGGTTTTTCAACACTAACACAAGTGCGAAAAGTGGTTTTTCCACACTAATACAAGTGCAAAAGTGGTTTCCTGCACCAACACAAGTGCGAAAAGTGGTTTTTCAACACTAACACAAGTGCGAAAAGTGGTTTTTCAACACTAACACAAGTGCGAAAAGTGGTTTTTCAACACTATCACAAGTGCAAAAAGTGTTTTTTCCACACTAATACAAGTGCAAAAAGTGTTTTTTCCACACTAATACAAGTGCGAAATGTGGTTTTTCCACACTAATACAAGTGCAAAATTGGTTTCCTGCACCAACACAAGTGCGAAAAGTGGTTTTTCAACACTAACACAAGTGCGAAAAGTGGTTTTTCAACACTAACACAAGTGCGAAAAGTGGCTTTTCCACACTAATACAAGTGCAAAAGTGGTTTCCTGCACCAACACAAGTGCGAAAAGTGTTTTTTCAACACTAACACAAGTGCGAAAAGTGGTTTTTCCACACTAATACAAGTGCAAAAGTGGTTTCCTGCACCAACACAAGTGCGAAAAGTGGTTTTTCAACACTAACACAAGTGCGAAAAGTGGTTTTTCAACACTATCACAAGTGCAAAAAGTGTTTTTTCCACACTAATACAAGTGCAAAAGTGGTTTCCTGCACCAACACAAGTGCAAAAAGTGGTTTTTCAACACTAACACAAGTGCGAAAAGTGGTTTTTCAACACTAACACAAGTGCGAAAAGTGGTTTTTCCACACTAATACAAGTGCAAAAGTGGTTTCCTGCACCAACACAAGTGCGAAAAGTGGTTTTTCAACACTAACACAAGTGCGAAAAGTGGTTTTTCCACACTAATACAAGTGCAAAAGTGGTTTACTGCACCAACACAAGTGCAAAAGTGGTTTCCTGCACCAACACAAGTGCAAAAAGTGGTTTTTCAACACTAACACAAGTGCGAAAAGTGGTTTTTCAACACTAACACAAGTGCGAAAAGTGGTTTTTCCACACTAATACAAGTGCAAAAGTGGTTTCCTGCACCAACACAAGTGCGAAAAGTGGTTTTTCAACACTAACACAAGTGCGAAAAGTGGTTTTTCAACACTAACACAAGTGCGAAAAGTGGTTTTTCCACACTAATACAAGTGCAAAAGTGGTTTCCTGCACCAACACAAGTGCGAAAAGTGGTTATTCAACACTAACACAAGTGCGAAAAGTGGTTTTTCAACACTAACACAAGTGCGAAAAGTGGTTTTTCAACACTATCACAAGTGCAAAAAGTGTTTTTTCCACACTAATACAAGTGCAAAAGTGGTTTCCTGCACCAACACAAGTGCAAAAAGTGGTTTTTCAACACTAACACAAGTGCGAAAAGTGGTTTTTCAACACTAACACAAGTGCGAAAAGTGTTTTTTCCACACTAATACAAGTGCAAAAGTGGTTTCCTGCACCAACACAAGTGCAAAAAGTGGTTTTTCAACACTAACACAAGTGCGAAAAATGGTTTTTCAACACTAACACAAGTGCGAAAAGTGGTTTTTCCACACTAATACAAGTGCAAAAGTGGTTTCCTGCACCAACACAAGTGCGAAAAGTGGTTTTTCAACACTAACACAAGTGCGAAAAGTGGTTTTTCCACACTAATACAAGTGCAAAAGTGGTTTCCTGCACCAACACAAGTGCGAAAAGTGGTTTTTCAACACTAACACAAGTGCGAAAAGTGGTTTTTCAACACTAACACAAGTGCGAAAAGTGGTTTTTCAACATTATCACAAGTGCAAAAAGTGTTTTTTCCACACTAATACAAGTGCAAAAGTGGTTTCCTGCACCAACACAAGTGCGAAAAGTGGTTTTTCAACACTAACACAAGTGCAAAAAGTGGTTTTTTCAACACTATCACAAGTGCAAAAAGTGTTTTTTCCACACTAATACAAGTGCAAAAGTGGTTTCCTGCACCAACACAAGTGCGAAAAGTGGTTTTTCAACACTAACACAAGTGCGTAAAGTGGTTTTTCAACACTAATACAAGTGCGAAAAGTGGTTTTTCCACACTAATACAAGTGCAAAAGTGGTTTTTCCACACTAATACAAGTGCAAAAGTGGTTTCCTGCACCAACACAAGTGCGAAAAGTGGTCTTTCAACACTAACACAAGTGCAAAAAGTGGTTTTTCAACACTAACACAAGTGCGAAAAGTGGTTTTTCCACACTAATACAAGTGCAAAAGTGGTTTCCTGCACCAACACAAGTGCGAAAAGTGGTCTTTCAACACTAACACAAGTGCAAAAAGTGGTTTTTCCACACTAATACAAGTGCAAAAGTGGTTTCCTGCACCAACACAAGTGCAAAAGTGGTTTCCTGCACCAACACAAGTGCAAAAAGTGGTTTTTCAACACTAACACAAGTGCGAAAAGTGGTTTTTCAACACTAACACAAGTGCGAAAAGTGGTTTTTCCACACTAATACAAGTGCAAAAGTGGTTTCCTGCACCAACACAAGTGCGAAAAGTGGTTTTTCAACACTAACACAAGTGCGAAAAGTGGTTTTTCAACACTTACACAAGTGCGAAAAGTGGTTTTTCCACACTAATACAAGTGCAAAAGTGGTTTCCTGCACCAACACAAGTGCAAAAAGTGGTTTTTCAACACTAACACAAGTGCGAAAAGTGGTTTTTCAACACTATCACAAGTGCAAAAAGTGTTTTTTCCACACTAATACAAGTGCAAAAGTGGTTTCCTGCACCAACACAAGTGCAAAAAGTGGTTTTTCAACACTAACACAAATGCGAAAAGTGGTTTTTCAACACGAACACAAGTGCGAAAAGTGGTTTTTCAACACTAACACAAGTGTGAAAAGTGGTTTTTCAACACTATCACAAGTGCAAAAAGTGTTTTTTCCACACTAATACAAGTGCAAAAGTGGTTTCCTGCACCAACACAAAAACGAAAAGTGGTTTTTCAACACTAACACAAGTGCGAAAAGTGGTTTTTCCACACTAATACAAGTGCAAAAGTGGTTTCCTGCACCAACACAAGTGCAAAAAGTGGTTTTTCAACACTAACACAAATGCGAAAAGTGGTTTTTCAACACGAACACAAGTGCGAAAAGTGGTTTTTCAACACTAACACAAGTGCGAAAAGTGGTTTTTCAACACTATCACAAGTGCAAAAAGTGTTTTTTCCACACTAATACAAGTGCAAAAGTGGTTTCCTGCACCAACACAAATACGGAAAGTGGTTTTTCAACACTAACACAAGTGCGAAAAGTGGTTTTTCAACACTATCACAAGTGCAAAAAGTGTTTTTTCCACACTAATACAAGTGCAAAAAGTGTTTTTTCCACACTAATACAAGTGCGAAATGTGGTTTTTCCACACTAATACAAGTGCAAAAGTGGTTTCCTGCACCAACACAAGTGCGAAAAGTGGTTTTTCAACACCAACACAAGTGCGAAAAGTGGTTTTTCAACACTAACACAAGTGCGAAAAGTGGTTTTTCAACACTATCACAAGTGCAAAAAGTGTTCCACACTAATACAAGTGCAAAAGTGGTTTCCTGCACCAACACAAGTGCAAAAAGTGGTTTTTCAACACTAACACAAGTGCGAAAAGTGGTTTTTCAACACTAACACAAGTGCGAAAAGTGGCTTTTCCACACTAAATACAAGTGCAAAAGTGGGTTTCCTGCACCAACACAAGTGCGAAAAGTGTTTTTTCAACACTAAACACAAGTGCGAAAGTGGTTTTTCCACACTAATACAAGTGCAAAAGTGGTTTCCTGCACCAACACAAGTGCGAAAAGTGGTTTTTCAACACTAACACAAGTGCGGAAAAAGTGGTTTTTCAACACTATCACAAGTGCAAAAAGTTTTTTTTCCACACTAATACAAATGCAAAAGTGGTTTCCTGCACCAACACAAGTGCAAAAAGTGGTTTTCAACACTAACACAAGTGCGAAAAGTGGTTTTTCAACACTAACACAAGTGCGAAAAGTGGTTTTTCACACTAATACAAGTGCAAAAGTGGTTTCCTGCACCAACACAAGTGCGAAAAGTGGTTTTTCAACACTAACACAAGTGCGAAAAGTGGTTTTTCCACACTAATACAAGTGCAAAAGTGGTTTACTGCACCAACACAAGTGCAAAAGTGATTTCCTGCACCAACACAAGTGCAAAAAGTGGTTTTTCAACACTAACACAAGTGCGAAAAGTGGTTTTTCAACACTAACACAAGTGCGAAAAGTGGTTTTTCCACACTAATACAAGTGCAAAAGTGGTTTCCTGCACCAACACAAGTGCGAAAAGTGGTTTTTCAACACTAACACAAGTGCGAAAAGTGGTTTTTCAACACTAACACAAGTGCGAAAAGTGGTTTTTCCACACTAATACAAGTGCAAAAGTGGTTTCCTGCACCAACACAAGTGCGAAAAGTGGTTTTTCAACACTAACACAAGTGCGAAAAGTGGTTTTTCAACACTAACACAAGTGCGAAAAGTGGTTTTTCAACACTATCACAAGTGCAAAAAGTGTTTTTTCCACACTAATACAAGTGCAAAAAGTGTTTTTTCCACACTAATACAAGTGCGAAATGTGGTTTTTCCACACTAATACAAGTGCAAAAGTGGTTTCCTGCACCAACACAAGTGCGAAAAGTGGTTTTTCAACACTAACACAAGTGCGAAAAGTGGTTTTTCAACACTAACACAAGTGCGAAAAGTGGCTTTTCCACACTAATACAAGTGCAAAAGTGGTTTCCTGCACCAACACAAGTGCGAAAAGTGTTTTTTCAACACTAACACAAGTGCGAAAAGTGGTTTTTCCACACTAATACAAGTGCAAAAGTGGTTTCCTGCACCAACACAAGTGCGAAAAGTGGTTTTTCAACACTAACACAAGTGCGAAAAGTGGTTTTTCAACACTATCACAAGTGCAAAAAGTGTTTTTTCCACACTAATACAAGTGCAAAAGTGGTTTCCTGCACCAACACAAGTGCAAAAAGTGGTTTTTCAACACTAACACAAGTGCGAAAAGTGGTTTTTCCACACTAATACAAGTGCAAAAGTGGTTTCCTGCACCAACACAAGTGCGAAAAGTGGTTTTTCAACACTAACACAAGTGCGAAAAGTGGTTTCCACACTAATACAAGTGCAAAAGTGGTTTACTGCACCAACACAAGTGCAAAAGTGGTTTCCTGCACCAACACAAGTGCAAAAAGTGGTTTTTCAACACTAACACAAGTGCGAAAAGTGGTTTTTCAACACTAACACAAGTGCGAAAAGTGGTTTTTCCACACTAATACAAGTGCAAAAGTGGTTTCCTGCACCAACACAAGTGCGAAAAGTGGTTTTTCAACACTAACACAAGTGCGAAAAGTGGTTTTTCAACACTAACACAAGTGCGAAAAGTGGTTTTTCCACACTAATACAAGTGCAAAAGTGGTTTCCTGCACCAACACAAGTGCGAAAAGTGGTTTTTCAACACTAACACAAGTGCGAAAAGTGGTTTTTCAACACTAACACAAGTGCGAAAAGTGGTTTTTCAACACTATCACAAGTGCAAAAAGTGTTTTTTCCACACTAATACAAGTGCAAAAAGTGTTTTTTCCACACTAATACAAGTGCGAAATGTGGTTTTTCCACACTAATACAAGTGCAAAATTGGTTTCCTGCACCAACACAAGTGCGAAAAGTGGTTTTTCAACACTAACACAAGTGCGAAAAGTGGTTTTTCAACACTAATACAAGTGCGAAAAGTGGCTTTTCCACACTAATACAAGTGCAAAAGTGGTTTCCTGCACCAACACAAGTGCGAAAAGTGTTTTTTCAACACTAACACAAGTGCGAAAAGTGGTTTTTCCACACTAATACAAGTGCAAAAGTGGTTTCCTGCACCAACACAAGTGCGAAAAGTGGTTTTTCAACACTAACACAAGTGCGAAAAGTGGTTTTTCAACACTATCACAAGTGCAAAAAGTGTTTTTTCCACACTAATACAAGTGCAAAAGTGGTTTCCTGCACCAACACAAGTGCAAAAAGTGGTTTTTCAACACTAACACAAGTGCGAAAAGTGGTTTTTCAACACTAACACAAGTGCGAAAAGTGGTTTTTCCACACTAATACAAGTGCAAAAGTGGTTTCCTGCACCAACACAAGTGCGAAAAGTGGTTTTTCAACACTAACACAAGTGCAAAAAGTGGTTTTTCAACACTATCACAAGTGCAAAAAGTGTTTTTTCCACACTAATACAAGTGCAAAAGTGGTTTCCTGCACCAACACAAGTGCGAAAAGTGGTTTTCAACACTAACACAATTGCGAAAAGTGGTTTTTCAACACTATCACAAGTGCAAAAAGTGTTTTTTTCCACACTAATACAAGTGCAAAAGTGGTTTCCTGCACCAACACAAGTGCGAAAAGTGGTTTTTCAACACTAACACAAGTGCGAAAAGTGGTTTTTCAACACTAACACAAGTACGAAAAGTGGTTTTTCAACACTATCACAAAGGCGAAAAGTGGTTTTTCAACACTAATACAAGTGCAAAAGTGGTTTCCTGCACCAACACAAGTGCGAAAAGTGGTTTTTCAACACTAACACAAGTGCGAAAAGTGGTTTTTCAACACTAACACAAGTGCGAAAAGTGGTTTTTCAACACGATCACAAGTGCAAAAAGTGTTTTTTCCACACTAATACAAGTGCAAAAGTGGTTTCCTGCACCACCACAAGGGCAAAAAGTGGTTTTTCAACACTAACACAAGTGCGAAAAGTGGTTTTTCCACACTAATACAAGTGCAAAAGTGGTTTCCTGCATCAACACAAGTGCGAAAAGTGGTTTTTCAACACTAACACAAGTGCGAAAAGTGGTTTTTCAACACTATCACAAGTGCAAAAAGTGTTTTTTCCACACTAATACAAGTGCAAAAGTGGTTTCCTGCACCAACACAAGTGCAAAAAGTGGTTTTTCAACACTAACACAAGTGCGAAAAGTGGTTTTTCAACACTAACACAAGTGCGAAAAGTGGTTTTTCCACACTAATACAAGTGCAAAAGTGGTTTCCTGCACCAACACAAGTGCGAAAAGTGGTTTTTCAACACTAACACAAGTGCGAAAAGTGGTTTTTCCACACTAATACAAGTGCAAAAGTGGTTTACTGCACCAACACAAGTGCAAAAGTGGTTTCCTGCACCAACACAAGTGCAAAAAGTGGTTTTTCAACACTAACACAAGTGCGAAAAGTGGTTTTTCAACACTAACACAAGTGCGAAAAGTGGTTTTTCCACACTAATACAAGTGCAAAAGTGGTTTCCTGCACCAACACAAGTGCGAAAAGTGGTTTTTCAACACTAACACAAGTGCGAAAAGTGGTTTTTCAACACTAACACAAGTGCGAAAAGTGGTTTTTCCACACTAATACAAGTGCAAAAGTGGTTTCCTGCACCAACACAAGTGCGAAAAGTGGTTATTCAACACTAACACAAGTGCGAAAAGTGGTTTTTCAACACTAACACAAGTGCGAAAAGTGGTTTTTCAACACTATCACAAGTGCAAAAAGTGTTTTTTCCACACTAATACAAGTGCAAAAGTGGTTTCCTGCACCAACACAAGTGCAAAAAGTGGTTTTTCAACACTAACACAAGTGCGAAAAGTGGTTTTTCAACACTAACACAAGTGCGAAAAGTGTTTTTTCCACACTAATACAAGTGCAAAAGTGGTTTCCTGCACCAACACAAGTGCAAAAAGTGGTTTTTCAACACTAACACAAGTGCGAAAAATGGTTTTTCAACACTAACACAAGTGCGAAAAGTGGTTTTTCCACACTAATACAAGTGCAAAAGTGGTTTACTGCACCAACACAAGTGCAAAAGTGATTTCCTGCACCAACACAAGTGCAAAAAGTGGTTTTTCAACACTAACACAAGTGCGAAAAGTGGTTTTTCCACACTAATACAAGTGCAAAAGTGGTTTCCTGCACCAACACAAGTGCGAAAAGTGGTTTTTCCACACTAATACAAGTGCAAAAGTGGTTTACTGCACCAACACAAGTGCAAAAGTGGTTTCCTGCACCAACACAAGTGCGAAAAGTGGTTTTTCAACACTAACACAAGTGCGAAAAGTGGTTTTTCCACACTAATACAAGTGCAAAAGTGGTTTCCTGCACCAACACAAGTGCGAAAAGTGGTTTTTCAACACTAACACAAGTGCGAAAAGTGGTTTTTCAACACTAACACAAGTGCGAAAAGTGGTTTTTCAACATTATCACAAGTGCAAAAAGTGTTTTTTCCACACTAATACAAGTGCAAAAGTGGTTTCCTGCACCAACACAAGTGCGAAAAGTGGTTTTTCAACACTAACACAAGTGCAAAAAGTGGTTTTTTCAACACTATCACAAGTGCAAAAAGTGTTTTTTCCACACTAATACAAGTGCAAAAGTGGTTTCCTGCACCAACACAAGTGCGAAAAGTGGTTTTTCAACACTAACACAAGTGCGTAAAGTGGTTTTTTCAACACTAATACAAGTGCGAAAAGTGGTTTTTCCACACTAATACAAGTGCAAAAGTGGTTTTTCCACACTAATACAAGTGCAAAAGTGGTTTCCTGCACCAACACAAGTGCGAAAAGTGGTCTTTCAACACTAACACAAGTGCAAAAAGTGGTTTTTCAACACTAACACAAGTGCGAAAAGTGGTTTTTCCACACTAATACAAGTGCAAAAGTGGTTTCCTGCACCAACACAAGTGCGAAAAGTGGTCTTTCAACACTAACACAAGTGCAAAAAGTGGTTTTTCCACACTAATACAAGTGCAAAAGTGGTTTCCTGCACCAACACAAGTGCAAAAGTGGTTTCCTGCACCAACACAAGTGCAAAAAGTGGTTTTTCAACACTAACACAAGTGCGAAAAGTGGTTTTTCAACACTAACACAAGTGCGAAAAGTGGTTTTTCCACACTAATACAAGTGCAAAAGTGGTTTCCTGCACCAACACAAGTGCGAAAAGTGGTTTTTCAACACTAACACAAGTGCGAAAAGTGGTTTTTCAACACTTACACAAGTGCGAAAAGTGGTTTTTCCACACTAATACAAGTGCAAAAGTGGTTTCCTGCACCAACACAAGTGCAAAAAGTGGTTTTTCAACACTAACACAAGTGCGAAAAGTGGTTTTTCAACACTATCACAAGTGCAAAAAGTGTTTTTTCCACACTAATACAAGTGCAAAAGTGGTTTCCTGCACCAACACAAGTGCAAAAAGTGGTTTTTCAACACTAACACAAATGCGAAAAGTGGTTTTTCAACACGAACACAAGTGCGAAAAGTGGTTTTTCAACACTAACACAAGTGTGAAAAGTGGTTTTTCAACACTATCACAAGTGCAAAAAGTGTTTTTTCCACACTAATACAAGTGCAAAAGTGGTTTCCTGCACCAACACAAAAACGAAAAGTGGTTTTTCAACACTAACACAAGTGCGAAAAGTGGTTTTTCCACACTAATACAAGTGCAAAAGTGGTTTCCTGCACCAACACAAGTGCAAAAAGTGGTTTTTCAACACTAACACAAATGCGAAAAGTGGTTTTTCAACACGAACACAAGTGCGAAAAGTGGTTTTTCAACACTAACACAAGTGCGAAAAGTGGTTTTTCAACACTATCACAAGTGCAAAAAGTGTTTTTTCCACACTAATACAAGTGCAAAAGTGGTTTCCTGCACCAACACAAATACGGAAAGTGGTTTTTCAACACTAACACAAGTGCGAAAAGTGGTTTTTCAACACTATCACAAGTGCAAAAAGTGTTTTTTCCACACTAATACAAGTGCAAAAAGTGTTTTTTCCACACTAATACAAGTGCGAAATGTGGTTTTTCCACACTAATACAAGTGCAAAAGTGGTTTCCTGCACCAACACAAGTGCGAAAAGTGGTTTTTCAACACCAACACAAGTGCGAAAAGTGGTTTTTCAACACTAACACAAGTGCGAAAAGTGGTTTTTCAACACTATCACAAGTGCAAAAAGTGTTTTTTCCACACTAATACAAGTGCAAAAGTGGTTTCCTGCACCAACACAAGTGCAAAAAGTGGTTTTTCAACACTAACACAAGTGCGAAAAGTGGTTTTTCAACACTAACACAAGTGCGAAAAGTGGCTTTTCCACACTAATACAAGTGCAAAAGTGGTTTCCTGCACCAACACAAGTGCGAAAAGTGTTTTTTCAACACTAACACAAGTGCGAAAAGTGGTTTTTCCACACTAATACAAGTGCAAAAGTGGTTTCCTGCACCAACACAAGTGCGAAAAGTGGTTTTTCAACACTAACACAAGTGCGAAAAGTGGTTTTTCAACACTATCACAAGTGCAAAAAGTTTTTTTTCCACACTAATACAAATGCAAAAGTGGTTTCCTGCACCAACACAAGTGCAAAAAGTGGTTTTTCAACACTAACACAAGTGCGAAAAGTGGTTTTTCAACACTAACACAAGTGCGAAAAGTGGTTTTTCCACACTAATACAAGTGCAAAAGTGGTTTCCTGCACCAACACAAGTGCGAAAAGTGGTTTTTCAACACTAACACAAGTGCGAAAAGTGGTTTTTCCACACTAATACAAGTGCAAAAGTGGTTTACTGCACCAACACAAGTGCAAAAGTGATTTCCTGCACCAACACAAGTGCAAAAAGTGGTTTTTCAACACTAACACAAGTGCGAAAAGTGGTTTTTCAACACTAACACAAGTGCGAAAAGTGGTTTTTCCACACTAATACAAGTGCAAAAGTGGTTTCCTGCACCAACACAAGTGCGAAAAGTGGTTTTTCAACACTAACACAAGTGCGAAAAGTGGTTTTTCAACACTAACACAAGTGCGAAAAGTGGTTTTTCCACACTAATACAAGTGCAAAAGTGGTTTCCTGCACCAACACAAGTGCGAAAAGTGGTTTTTCAACACTAACACAAGTGCGAAAAGTGGTTTTTCAACACTAACACAAGTGCGAAAAGTGGTTTTTCAACACTATCACAAGTGCAAAAAGTGTTTTTTCCACACTAATACAAGTGCAAAAAGTGTTTTTTCCACACTAATACAAGTGCGAAATGTGGTTTTTCCACACTAATACAAGTGCAAAAGTGGTTTCCTGCACCAACACAAGTGCGAAAAGTGGTTTTTCAACACTAACACAAGTGCGAAAAGTGGTTTTTCAACACTAACACAAGTGCGAAAAGTGGCTTTTCCACACTAATACAAGTGCAAAAGTGGTTTCCTGCACCAACACAAGTGCGAAAAGTGTTTTTTCAACACTAACACAAGTGCGAAAAGTGGGTTTTTCCACACTAATACAAGTGCAAAAGTGGTTTCCTGCACCAACACAAGTGTGAAAAGTGGTTTTTCAACACTAACACAAGTGCGAAAAGTGGTTTTTCAACACTATCACAAGTGCAAAAAGTGTTTTTTCCACACTAATACAAGTGCAAAAGTGGTTTCCTGCACCAACACAAGTGCAAAAAGTGGTTTTTCAACACTAACACAAGTGCGAAAAGTGGTTTTTTCCACACTATACAAGTGCAAAAGTGGTTTCCTGCACCAACACAAGTGCGAAAAGTGGTTTTTCAACACTAACACAAGTGCGAAAAGTGGTTTTCCACACTAATACAAGTGCAAAAGTGGTTTACTGCACCAACACAAGTGCAAAAGTGGTTTCCTGCACCAACACAAGTGCAAAAAGTGGTTTTTCAACACTAACACAAGTGCGAAAAGTGGTTTTTCAACACTAACACAAGTGCGAAAAGTGGTTTTTCCACACTAATACAAGTGCAAAAGTGGTTTCCTGCACCAACACAAGTGCGAAAAGTGGTTTTTCAACACTAACACAAGTGCGAAAAGTGGTTTTTCAACACTAACACAAGTGCGAAAAGTGGTTTTTCCACACTAATACAAGTGCAAAAGTGGTTTCCTGCACCAACACAAGTGCGAAAAGTGGTTTTTCAACACTAACACAAGTGCGAAAAGTGGTTTTTCAACACTAACACAAGTGCGAAAAGTGGTTTTTCAACACTATCACAAGTGCAAAAAGTGTTTTTTCCACACTAATACAAGTGCAAAAAGTGTTTTTTCCACACTTAATACAAGTGCGAAATGTGGTTTTTCCACACTAATACAAGTGCAAAATTGGTTTCCTGCACCAACACAAGTGCGAAAAGTGGTTTTTCAACACTAACACAAGTGCGAAAAGTGGTTTTTCAACACTAATACAAGTGCGAAAAGTGGCTTTTCCACACTAATACAAGTGCAAAAGTGGTTTCCTGCACCAACACAAGTGCGAAAAGTGTTTTTTCAACACTAACACAAGTGCGAAAAGTGGTTTTTCCACACTAATACAAGTGCAAAAGTGGTTTCCTGCACCAACACAAGTGCGAAAAGTGGTTTTTCAACACTAACACAAGTGCGAAAAGTGGTTTTTCAACACTATCACAAGTGCAAAAAGTGTTTTTTCCACACTAATACAAGTGCAAAAGTGGTTTCCTGCACCAACACAAGTGCAAAAAGTGGTTTTTCAACACTAACACAAGTGCGAAAAGTGGTTTTTCAACACTAACACAAGTGCGAAAAAGTGGTTTTTCCACACTAATACAAGTGCAAAAGTGGTTTCCTGCACCAACACAAGTGCGAAAAGTGGTTTTTCAACACTAACACAAGTGCAAAAAGTGGTTTTTCAACACTATCACAAGTGCAAAAAGTGTTTTTTCCACACTAATACAAGTGCAAAAGTGGTTTCCTGCACCAACACAAGTGCGAAAAGTGGTTTTCAACACTAACACAATTGCGAAAAGTGGTTTTTTCAACACTATCACAAGTGCAAAAAGTGTTTTTTTCCACACTAATACAAGTGCAAAAGTGGTTTCCTGCACCAACACAAGTGCGAAAAGTGGTTTTTCAACACTAACACAAGTGCGAAAAGTGGTTTTTCAACACTAACACAAGTACGAAAAGTGGTTTTTCAACACTATCACAAAGGCGAAAAGTGGTTTTTCAACACTAATACAAGTGCAAAAGTGGTTTCCTGCACCAACACAAGTGCGAAAAGTGGTTTTTCAACACTAACACAAGTGCGAAAAGTGGTTTTTCAACACTAACACAAGTGCGAAAAGTGGATTTTCAACACGATCACAAGTGCAAAAAGTGTTTTTTCCACACTAATACAAGTGCAAAAGTGGTTTCCTGCACCACCACAAGGGCAAAAAGTGGTTTTTCAACACTAACACAAGTGCGAAAAGTGGTTTTTCCACACTAATACAAGTGCAAAAGTGGTTTCCTGCATCAACACAAGTGCGAAAAGTGGTTTTTCAACACTAACACAAGTGCGAAAAGTGGTTTTTCAACACTATCACAAGTGCAAAAAGTGTTTTTTCCACACTAATACAAGTGCAAAAGTGGTTTCCTGCACCAACACAAGTGCAAAAAGTGGTTTTTCAACACTAACACAAGTGCGAAAAGTGGTTTTTCAACACTAACACAAGTGCGAAAAGTGGTTTTTCCACACTAATACAAGTGCAAAAGTGGTTTCCTGCACCAACACAAGTGCGAAAAGTGGTCTTTCAACACTAACACAAGTGCAAAAAGTGGTTTTTCCACACTAATACAAGTCCAAAAGTGGTTTCCTGCACCAACACGAGTGCAAAAGTGGTTTCCTGCACCAACACAAGTGCAAAAAGTGGTTTTTCAACACTAACACAAGTGCGAAAAGTGGTTTTTCAACACTAACACAAGTGCAAAAAGTGGTTTTTCCACACTAATACAAGTGCAAAAGTGGTTTGCTGCACCAACACAAGTGCAAAAAGTGGTTTTTCAACACTAACACAAGTGCGAAAAGTGGTTTTTCAACACTATCACAAGTGCAAAAAGTGTTTTTTTCCACACTAATACAAGTGCAAAAGTGGTTTCCTGCACCAACACAAGTGCAAAAAGTGGTTTTTCAACACTAACACAAATGCGAAAAGTGGTTTTTCAACACGAACACAAGTGCGAAAAGTGGTTTTTCAACACTAACACAAGTGTGAAAAGTGGTTTTTCAACACTATCACAAGTGCAAAAAGTGTTTTTTCCACACTAATACAAGTGCAAAAGTGGTTTCCTGCACCAACACAAATACGAAAAGTGGTTTTTCAACACTAACACAAGTGCGAAAAGTGGTTTTTCCACACTAATACAAGTGCAAAAGTGGTTTCCTGCACCAACACAAGTGCAAAAAGTGGTTTTTCAACACTAACACAAATGCGAAAAGTGGTTTTTCAACACGAACACAAGTGCGAAAAGTGGTTTTTCAACAGTAACACAAGTGCGAAAAGTGGTTTTTCAACACTATCACAAGTGCAAAAAGTGTTTTTTCCACACTAATACAAGTGCAAAAGTGGTTTCCTGCACCAACACAAATACGGAAAGTGGTTTTTCAACACTAACACAAGTGCGAAAAGTGGTTTTTCAACACTATCACAAGTGCAAAAAGTGTTTTTTCCACACTAATACAAATGCAAAAAGTGTTTTTTCCACACTAATACAAGTGCGAAATGTGGTTTTTCCACACTAATACAAGTGCAAAAGTGGTTTCCTGCACCAACACAAGTGCGAAAAGTGGTTTTTCAACACTAACACAAGTGCGAAAAGTGGTTTTTCAACACTAACACAAGTGCGAAAAGTGGCTTTTCCACACTAATACAAGTGCAAAAGTGGTTTCCTGCACCAACACAAGTGCGAAAAGTGTTTTTTCAACACTAACACAAGTGCGAAAAGTGGTTTTTCCACACTAATACAAGTGCAAAAGTGGTTTCCTGCACCAACACAAGTGCGAAAAGTGGTTTTTCAACACTAACACAAGTGCGAAAAGTGGTTTTTCAACACTATCACAAGTGCAAAAAGTGTTTTTTCCACACTAATACAAATGCAAAAGTGGTTTCCTGCACCAACACAAGTGCAAAAAGTGGTTTTTCAACACTAACACAAGTGCGAAAAGTGGTTTTTCAACACTAACAAAAGTGCGAAAAGTGGTTTTTCCACACTAATACAAGTGCAAAAGTGGTTTCCTGCACCAACACAAGTGCGAAAAGTGGTTTTTCAACACTAACACAAGTGCGAAAAGTGGTTTTTCCACACTAATACAAGTGCAAAAGTGGTTTACTGCACCAACACAAGTGCAAAAGTGGTTTCCTGCACCAACACAAGTGCAAAAAGTGGTTTTTCAACACTAACACAAGTGCGAAAAGTGGTTTTTCCACACTAATACAAGTGCAAAAGTGGTTTCCTGCACCAACACAAGTGCGAAAAGTGGTTTTTCAACACTAACACAAGTGCGAAAAGTGGTTTTTCAACACTAACACAAGTGCGAAAAGTGGTTTTTCCACACTAATACAAGTGCAAAAGTGGTTTCCTGCACCAACACAAGTGCGAAAAGTGGTTTTTCAACACTAACACAAGTGCGAAAAGTGGTTTTTCAACACTAACACAAGTGCGAAAAGTGGTTTTTCAACACTATCACAAGTGCAAAAAGTGTTTTTTCCACACTAATACAAGTGCAAAAAGTGTTTTTTCCACACTAATACAAGTGCGAAATGTGGTTTTTCCACACTAATACAAGTGCAAAAGTGGTTTCCTGCACCAACACAAGTGCGAAAAGTGGTTTTTCAACACTAACACAAGTGCGAAAAGTGGTTTTTCAACACTAACACAAGTGCGAAAAGTGGCTTTTCCACACTAATACAAGTGCAAAAGTGGTTTCCTGCACCAACACAAGTGCGAAAAGTGTTTTTTCAACACTAACACAAGTGCGAAAAGTGGTTTTTCCACACTAATACAAGTGCAAAAGTGGTTTCCTGCACCAACACAAGTGCGAAAAGTGGTTTTTCAACACTAACACAAGTGCGAAAAGTGGTTTTTCAACACTATCACAAGTGCAAAAAGTGTTTTTTCCACACTAATACAAGTGCAAAAGTGGTTTCCTGCACCAACACAAGTGCAAAAAGTGGTTTTTCAACACTAACACAAGTGCGAAAAGTGGTTTTTTCCACACTAATACAAGTGCAAAAGTGGTTTCCTGCACCAACACAAGTGCGAAAAGTGGTTTTTCAACACTAACACAAGTGCGAAAAGTGGTTTTCCACACTAATACAAGTGCAAAAGTGGTTTACTGCACCAACACAAGTGCAAAAGTGGTTTCCTGCACCAACACAAGTGCAAAAAGTGGTTTTTCAACACTAACACAAGTGCGAAAAGTGGTTTTTCAACACTAACACAAGTGCGAAAAGTGGTTTTTCCACACTAATACAAGTGCAAAAGTGGTTTCCTGCACCAACACAAGTGCGAAAAGTGGTTTTTCAACACTAACACAAGTGCGAAAAGTGGTTTTTCAACACTAACACAAGTGCGAAAAGTGGTTTTTCCACACTAATACAAGTGCAAAAGTGGTTTCCTGCACCAACACAAGTGCGAAAAGTGGTTTTTCAACACTAACACAAGTGCGAAAAGTGGTTTTTCAACACTAACACAAGTGCGAAAAGTGGTTTTTCAACACTATCACAAGTGCAAAAAGTGTTTTTTCCACACTAATACAAGTGCAAAAAGTGTTTTTTCCACACTAATACAAGTGCGAAATGTGGTTTTTCCACACTAATACAAGTGCAAAATTGGTTTCCTGCACCAACACAAGTGCGAAAAGTGGTTTTTCAACACTAACACAAGTGCGAAAAGTGGTTTTTCAACACTAACACAAGTGCGAAAAGTGGCTTTTCCACACTAATACAAGTGCAAAAGTGGTTTCCTGCACCAACACAAGTGCGAAAAGTGTTTTTTCAACACTAACACAAGTGCGAAAAGTGGTTTTTCCACACTAATACAAGTGCAAAAGTGGTTTCCTGCACCAACACAAGTGCGAAAAGTGGTTTTTCAACACTAACACAAGTGCGAAAAGTGGTTTTTCAACACTATCACAAGTGCAAAAAGTGTTTTTTCCACACTAATACAAGTGCAAAAGTGGTTTCCTGCACCAACACAAGTGCAAAAAGTGGTTTTTCAACACTAACACAAGTGCGAAAAGTGGTTTTTCAACACTAACACAAGTGCGAAAAGTGGTTTTTCCACACTAATACAAGTGCAAAAGTGGTTTCCTGCACCAACACAAGTGCGAAAAGTGGTTTTTCAACACTAACACAAGTGCGAAAAGTGGTTTTTCCACACTAATACAAGTGCAAAAGTGGTTTACTGCACCAACACAAGTGCAAAAGTGGTTTCCTGCACCAACACAAGTGCAAAAAGTGGTTTTTCAACACTAACACAAGTGCGAAAAGTGGTTTTTCAACACTAACACAAGTGCGAAAAGTGGTTTTTCCACACTAATACAAGTGCAAAAGTGGTTTCCTGCACCAACACAAGTGCGAAAAGTGGTTTTTCAACACTAACACAAGTGCGAAAAGTGGTTTTTCAACACTAACACAAGTGCGAAAAGTGGTTTTTCCACACTAATACAAGTGCAAAAGTGGTTTCCTGCACCAACACAAGTGCGAAAAGTGGTTATTCAACACTAACACAAGTGCGAAAAGTGGTTTTTCAACACTAACACAAGTGCGAAAAGTGGTTTTTCAACACTATCACAAGTGCAAAAAGTGTTTTTTCCACACTAATACAAGTGCAAAAGTGGTTTCCTGCACCAACACAAGTGCAAAAAGTGGTTTTTCAACACTAACACAAGTGCGAAAAGTGGTTTTTCAACACTAACACAAGTGCGAAAAGTGTTTTTTCCACACTAATACAAGTGCAAAAGTGGTTTCCTGCACCAACACAAGTGCAAAAAGTGGTTTTTCAACACTAACACAAGTGCGAAAAATGGTTTTTCAACACTAACACAAGTGCGAAAAGTGGTTTTTCCACACTAATACAAGTGCAAAAGTGGTTTCCTGCACCAACACAAGTGCGAAAAGTGGTTTTTCAACACTAACACAAGTGCGAAAAGTGGTTTTTCCACACTAATACAAGTGCAAAAAGTGGTTTCCTGCACCAACACAAGTGCGAAAAGTGGTTTTTCAACACTAACACAAGTGCGAAAAGTGGTTTTTCAACACTAACACAAGTGCGAAAAGTGGTTTTTCAACATTATCACAAGTGCAAAAAGTGTTTTTTCCACACTAATACAAGTGCAAAAGTGGTTTCCTGCACCAACACAAGTGCGAAAAGTGGTTTTTCAACACTAACACAAGTGCAAAAAGTGTTTTTTCAACACTATCACAAGTGCAAAAAGTGTTTTTTTCCACACTAATACAAGTGCAAAAGTGGTTTCCTGCACCAACACAAGTGCGAAAAGTGGTTTTTCAACACTAACACAAGGTGCGTAAAGTGGTTTTTCAACACTAATACAAGTGCGAAAAGTGGTTTTTCCACACTAATACAAGTGCAAAAGTGGTTTTTCCACACTAATACAAGTGCAAAAGTGGTTTCCTGCACCAACACAAGTGCGAAAAGTGGTCTTTCAACACTAACACAAGTGCAAAAAGTGGTTTTTCAACACTAACACAAGTGCGAAAAGTGGTTTTTCCACACTAATACAAGTGCAAAAGTGGTTTCCTGCACCAACACAAGTGCGAAAAGTGGTCTTTCAACACTAACACAAGTGCAAAAAGTGGTTTTTCCACACTAATACAAGTGCAAAAGTGGTTTCCTGCACCAACACAAGTGCAAAAGTGGTTTCCTGCACCAACACAAGTGCAAAAAGTGGTTTTTCAACACTAACACAAGTGCGAAAAGTGGTTTTTCAACACTAACACAAGTGCGAAAAGTGGTTTTTCCACACTAATACAAGTGCAAAAGTGGTTTCCTGCACCAACACAAGTGCGAAAAGTGGTTTTTCAACACTAACACAAGTGCGAAAAGTGGTTTTTCAACACTTACACAAGTGCGAAAAGTGGTTTTTCCACACTAATACAAGTGCAAAAGTGGTTTCCTGCACCAACACAAGTGCAAAAAGTGGTTTTTCAACACTAACACAAGTGCGAAAAGTGGTTTTTCAACACTATCACAAGTGCAAAAAGTGTTTTTTCCACACTAATACAAGTGCAAAAGTGGTTTCCTGCACCAACACAAGTGCAAAAAGTGGTTTTTCAACACTAACACAAATGCGAAAAGTGGTTTTTCAACACGAACACAAGTGCGAAAAGTGGTTTTTCAACACTAACACAAGTGTGAAAAGTGGTTTTTCAACACTATCACAAGTGCAAAAAGTGTTTTTTCCACACTAATACAAGTGCAAAAGTGGTTTCCTGCACCAACACAAAAACGAAAAGTGGTTTTTCAACACTAACACAAGTGCGAAAAGTGGTTTTTCCACACTAATACAAGTGCAAAAGTGGTTTCCTGCACCAACACAAGTGCAAAAAGTGGTTTTTCAACACTAACACAAATGCGAAAAGTGGTTTTTCAACACGAACACAAGTGCGAAAAGTGGTTTTTCAACACTAACACAAGTGCGAAAAGTGGTTTTTCAACACTATCACAAGTGCAAAAAGTGTTTTTTCCACACTAATACAAGTGCAAAAGTGGTTTCCTGCACCAACACAAATACGGAAAGTGGTTTTTCAACACTAACACAAGTGCGAAAAGTGGTTTTTCAACACTATCACAAGTGCAAAAAGTGTTTTTTCCACACTAATACAAGTGCAAAAAGTGTTTTTTCCACACTAATACAAGTGCGAAATGTGGTTTTTCCACACTAATACAAGTGCAAAAGTGGTTTCCTGCACCAACACAAGTGCGAAAAGTGGTTTTTCAACACCAACACAAGTGCGAAAAGTGGTTTTTCAACACTAACACAAGTGCGAAAAGTGGTTTTTCAACACTATCACAAGTGCAAAAAGTGTTTTTTCCACACTAATACAAGTGCAAAAGTGGTTTCCTGCACCAACACAAATACGGAAAGTGGTTTTTCAACACTAACACAAGTGCGAAAAGTGGTTTTTCAACACTATCACAAGTGCAAAAAGTGTTTTTTCCACACTAATACAAGTGCAAAAAGTGTTTTTTCCACACTAATACAAGTGCGAAATGTGGTTTTTCCACACTAATACAAGTGCAAAAGTGGTTTCCTGCACCAACACAAGTGCGAAAAGTGGTTTTTCAACACCAACACAAGTGCGAAAAGTGGTTTTTCAACACTAACACAAGTGCGAAAAGTGGTTTTTCAACACTATCACAAGTGCAAAAAGTGTTTTTTCCACACTAATACAAGTGCAAAAGTGGTTTCCTGCACCAACACAAGTGCAAAAAGTGGTTTTTCAACACTAACGCAAGTGCGAAAAGTGGTTTTTCCACACTAATACAAGTGCGAAAAGTGGTTTTTCCACACTAATACAAGTGCAAAAGTGGTTTCCTGCACCAACACAAGTGCGAAAAGTGGTTTTTCAAAACTAACACAAGTGCGAAAAGTGGTTTTTCCACACTAATACAAGTGCAAAAGTGGTTTACTGCACCAACACAAGTGCAAAAGTGGTTTCCTGCACCAACACAAGTGCAAAAAGTGGTTTTTCAACACTAACACAAGTGCGAAAAGTGGTTTTTCCACACTAATACAAGTGCAAAAGTGGTTTCCTGCACCAACACAAGTGCGAAAAGTGGTTTTTCAACACTAACACAAGTGCGAAAAGTGGTTTTTCAACACTAACACAAGTGCGAAAAGTGGTTTTTCCACACTAATACAAGTGCAAAAGTGGTTTCCTGCACCAACACAAGTGCGAAAAGTGGTTTTTCAACACTAACACAAGTGCGAAAAGTGGTTTTTCAACACTAACACAAGTGCGAAAAGTGGTTTTTCCACACTAATACAAGTGCAAAAGTGGTTTCCTGCACCAACACAAGTGCGAAAAGTGGTTTTTCAACACTAACACAAGTGCGAAAAGTGGTTTTTCAACACTAACACAAGTGCGAAAAGTGGTTTTTCAACACTATCACAAGTGCAAAAAGTGTTTTTTCCACACTAATACAAGTGCAAAAGTGGTTTCCTGCACCAACACAAGTGCAAAAAGTGGTTTTTCAACACTAACACAAGTGCGAAAAGTGGTTTTTCAACACTAACACAAGTGCGAAAAGTGGTTTTTCCACACTAATACAAGTGCACAAGTGGTTTCCTGCACCAACACAAGTGCGAAAAGTGGTTTTTCAACACTAACACAAGTGCGAAAAGTGGTTTTTCAACACTATCACAAGTGCAAAA
Source organism: Myxine glutinosa (assembly GCF_964187855.1). Lineage (NCBI taxonomy): Eukaryota > Metazoa > Chordata > Myxini > Myxiniformes > Myxinidae > Myxine > Myxine glutinosa. The sequence continues at coordinate 126,304 of NW_027617007.1, forward strand.
AGTGTTTTTTCCACACTAATACAATTGCAAAAGTGGTTTCCTGCACCAACACAAGTGCGAAAAGTGTTTTTTCAACACTAACACAAGTGCGAAAAGTGGTTTTTCCACACTAATACAAGTGCAAAAGTGGTTTCCTGCACCAACACAAGTGCAAAAAGTGGTTTTTCAACACTAACACAAGTGCGAAAAGTGGTTTTTCAACACTATCACAAGTGCAAAAAGTATTTTTTCCACACTAATACAAGTGCAAAAGTGGTTTCCTGCACCAACACAAGTGCAAAAAGTGGTTTTTCCACACTAACACAAGTGCGAAAAGTGGTTTTTCCACACTAATACAAGTGCAAAAGTGGTTTCCTGCACCAACACAAGTGCGAAAAGTGGTTTTTCAACACTAACACAAGTGCGAAAAGTGGTTTTTCAACACTATCACAAGTGCAAAAAGTGTTTTTTCCACACTAATACAAGTGCAAAAGTGGTTTCCTGCACCAACACAAGTGCAAAAAGTGGTTTTTCAACACTAACACAAGTGCGAAAAGTGGTTTTTCAACACTAATACAAGTGCGAAAAGTGGTTTTTCCACACTAATACAAGTGCAAAAGTGGTTTCCTGCACCAACACAAGTGCGAAAAGTGGTTTTTCAAAACTAACACAAGTGCGAAAAGTGGTTTTTCCACACTAATACAAGTGCAAAAGTGGTTTACTGCACCAACACAAGTGCAAAAGTGGTTTCCTGCACCAACACAAGTGCAAAAAGTGGTTTTTCAACACTAACACAAGTGCGAAAAGTGGTTTTTCAACACTAACACAAGTGCGAAAAGTGGTTTTTCCACACTAATACAAGTGGTTTCCTGCACCAACACAAGTGCGAAAAGTGGTTTTTCAACACTAACACAAGTGCGAAAAGTGGTTTTTCAACACTAACACAAGTGCGAAAAGTGGTTTTTCCACACTAATACAAGTGCAAAAGTGGTTTCCTGCACCAACACAAGTGCGAAAAGTGGTTTTTCAACACTAACACAAGTGCGAAAAGTGGTTTTTCAACACTAACACAAGTGCGAAAAGTGGTTTTTCCACACTAATACAAGTGCAAAAGTGGTTTCCTGCACCAACACAAGTGCGAAAAGTGGTTTTTCAACACTAACACAAGTGCGAAAAGTGGTTTTTCAACACTAACACAAGTGCGAAAAGTGGTTTTTCAACACTATCACAAGTGCAAAAAGTGTTTTTTCCACACTAATACAAGTGCAAAAGTGGTTTCCTGCACCAACACAAGTGCAAAAAGTGGTTTTTCAACACTAACACAAGTGCGAAATGTGGTTTTTCCACACTAATACAAGTGCAAAATTGGTTTCCTGCACCAACACAAGTGCGAAAAGTGGTTTTTCAACACTAACACAAGTGCGAAAAGTGGTTTTTCAACACTAACACAAGTGCGAAAAGTGGCTTTTCCACACTAATACAAGTGCAAAAGTGGTTTCCTGCACCAACACAAGTGCGAAAAGTGTTTTTTCAACACTAACACAAGTGCGAAAAGTGGTTTTTCCACACTAATACAAGTGCAAAAGTGGTTTCCTGCACCAACACAAGTGCGAAAAGTGGTTTTTCAACACTAACACAAGTGCGAAAAGTGGTTTTTCAACACTATCACAAGTGCAAAAAGTGTTTTTTCCACACTAATACAAGTGCAAAAGTGGTTTCCTGCACCAACACAAGTGCAAAAAGTGGTTTTTCAACACTAACACAAGTGCGAAAAGTGGTTTTTCAACACTAACACAAGTGCGAAAAGTGGTTTTTCCACACTAATACAAGTGCAAAAGTGGTTTCCTGCACCAACACAAGTGCGAAAAGTGGTTTTTCAACACTAACACAAGTGCGAAAAGTGGTTTTTCCACACTAATACAAGTGCAAAAGTGGTTTACTGCACCAACACAAGTGCAAAAGTGGTTTCCTGCACCAACACAAGTGCAAAAAGTGGTTTTTCAACACTAACACAAGTGCGAAAAGTGGTTTTTCAACACTAACACAAGTGCGAAAAGTGGTTTTTCCACACTAATACAAGTGCAAAAGTGGTTTCCTGCACCAACACAAGTGCGAAAAGTGGTTTTTCAACACTAACACAAGTGCGAAAAGTGGTTTTTCAACACTAACACAAGTGCGAAAAGTGGTTTTTCCACACTAATACAAGTGCAAAAGTGGTTTCCTGCACCAACACAAGTGCGAAAAGTGGTTATTCAACACTAACACAAGTGCGAAAAGTGGTTTTTCAACACTAACACAAGTGCCAAAAGTGGTTTTTCAACACTATCACAAGTGCAAAAAGTGTTTTTTCCACACTAATACAAGTGCAAAAGTGGTTTCCTGCACCAACACAAGTGCGAAAAGTGGTTTTTCAACACTAACACAAGTGCGAAAAGTGGTTTTTCAACACTAACACAAGTGCGAAAAGTGGTTTTTCAACACTATCACAAGTGCAAAAAGTGTTTTTTCCACACTAATACAAGTGCAAAAAGTGTTTTTTCCACACTAATACAAGTGCGAAATGTGGTTTTTCCACACTAATACAAGTGCAAAAGTGGTTTCCTGCACCAACACAAGTGCGAAAAGTGGTTTTTCAACACTAACACAAGTGCGAAAAGTGGTTTTTCAACACTAACACAAGTGCGAAAAGTGGCTTTTCCACACTAATACAAGTGCAAAAGTGGTTTCCTGCACCAACACAAGTGCGAAAAGTGTTTTTTCAACACTAACACAAGTGCGAAAAGTGGTTTTTCCACACTAATACAAGTGCAAAAGTGGTTTCCTGCACCAACACAAGTGCGAAAAGTGGTTTTTCAACACTAACACAAGTGCGAAAAGTGGTTTTTCAACACTATCACAAGTGCAAAAAGTGTTTTTTCCACACTAATACAAGTGCAAAAGTGGTTTCCTGCACCAACACAAGTGCAAAAAGTGGTTTTTCAACACTAACACAAGTGCGAAAAGTGGTTTTTCCACACTAATACAAGTGCAAAAGTGGTTTCCTGCACCAACACAAGTGCGAAAAGTGGTTATTCAACACTAACACAAGTGCGAAAAGTGGTTTTTCAACACTAACACAAGTGCCAAAAGTGGTTTTTCAACACTATCACAAGTGCAAAAAGTGTTTTTTCCACACTAATACAAGTGCAAAAGTGGTTTCCTGCACCAACACAAGTGCGAAAAGTGGTTTTTCAACACTAACACAAGTGCGAAAAGTGGTTTTTCAACACTAACACAAGTGCGAAAAGTGGTTTTTCAACACTATCACAAGTGCAAAAAGTGTTTTTTCCACACTAATACAAGTGCAAAAAGTGTTTTTTCCACACTAATACAAGTGCGAAATGTGGTTTTTCCACACTAATACAAGTGCAAAAGTGGTTTCCTGCACCAACACAAGTGCGAAAAGTGGTTTTTCAACACTAACACAAGTGCGAAAAGTGGTTTTTCAACACTAACACAAGTGCGAAAAGTGGCTTTTCCACACTAATACAAGTGCAAAAGTGGTTTCCTGCACCAACACAAGTGCGAAAAGTGTTTTTTCAACACTAACACAAGTGCGAAAAGTGGTTTTTCCACACTAATACAAGTGCAAAAGTGGTTTCCTGCACCAACACAAGTGCGAAAAGTGGTTTTTCAACACTAACACAAGTGCGAAAAGTGGTTTTTCAACACTATCACAAGTGCAAAAAGTGTTTTTTCCACACTAATACAAGTGCAAAAGTGGTTTCCTGCACCAACACAAGTGCAAAAAGTGGTTTTTCAACACTAACACAAGTGCGAAAAGTGGTTTTTCCACACTAATACAAGTGCAAAAGTGGTTTCCTGCACCAACACAAGTGCGAAAAGTGGTTTTTCAACACTAACACAAGTGCGAAAAGTGGTTTTCCACACTAATACAAGTGCAAAAGTGGTTTACTGCACCAACACAAGTGCAAAAGTGGTTTCCTGCACCAACACAAGTGCAAAAAGTGGTTTTTCAACACTAACACAAGTGCGAAAAGTGGTTTTTCAACACTAACACAAGTGCGAAAAGTGGTTTTTCCACACTAATAAAAGTGCAAAAGTGGTTTCCTGCACCAACACAAGTGCGAAAAGTGGTTTTTCAACACTAACACAAGTGCGAAAAGTGGTTTTTCAACACTAACACAAGTGCGAAAAGTGGTTTTTCCACACTAATACAAGTGCAAAAGTGGTTTCCTGCACCAACACAAGTGCGAAAAGTGGTTTTTCAACACTAACACAAGTGCGAAAAGTGGTTTTTCAACACTAACACAAGTGCGAAAAGTGGTTTTTCAACACTATCACAAGTGCAAAAAGTGTTTTTTCCACACTAATACAAGTGCAAAACGTGTTTTTTCCACACTAATACAAGTGCGAAATGTGGTTTTTCCACACTAATACAAGTGCAAAATTGGTTTCCTGCACCAACACAAGTGCGAAAAGTGGTTTTTCAACACTAACACAAGTGCGAAAAGTGGTTTTTCAACACTAACACAAGTGCGAAAAGTGGCTTTTCCACACTAATACAAGTGCAAAAGTGGTTTCCTGCACCAACACAAGTGCGAAAAGTGTTTTTTCAACACTAACACAAGTGCGAAAAGTGGTTTTTCCACACTAATACAAGTGCAAAAGTGGTTTCCTGCACCAACACAAGTGCAAAAAGTGGTTTTTCAACACTAACACAAGTGCGAAAAGTGGTTTTTCAACACTAACACAAGTGCAAAAAGTGTTTTTTCCACACTAATACAAGTGCAAAAGTGGTTTCCTGCACCAACACAAGTGCAAAAAGTGGTTTTTCCACACTAACACAAGTGCGAAAAGTGGTTTTTCCACACTAATACAAGTGCAAAAGTGGTTTCCTGCACCAACACAAGTGCGAAAAGTGGTTTTTCAACACTAACACAAGTGCGAAAAGTGGTTTTTCAACACTATCACAAGTGCAAAAAGTGTTTTTTCCACACTAATACAAGTGCAAAAGTGGTTTCCTGCACCAACACAAGTGCAAAAAGTGGTTTTTCAACACTAACACAAGTGCGAAAAGTGGTTTTTCAACACTAATACAAGTGCGAAAAGTGGTTTTTCCACACTAATACAAGTGCAAAAGTGGTTTCCTGCACCAACACAAGTGCGAAAAGTGGTTTTTCAAAACTAACACAAGTGCGAAAAGTGGTTTTTCCACACTAATACAAGTGCAAAAGTGGTTTACTGCACCAACACAAGTGCAAAAGTGGTTTCCTGCACCAACACAAGTGCAAAAAGTGGTTTTTCAACACTAACACAAGTGCGAAAAGTGGTTTTTCAACACTAACACAAGTGCGAAAAGTGGTTTTTCCACACTAATACAAGTGCAAAAGTGGTTTCCTGCACCAACACAAGTGCGAAAAGTGGTTTTTCAACACTAACACAAGTGCGAAAAGTGGTTTTTCAACACTAACACAAGTGCGAAAAGTGGTTTTTCCACACTAATACAAGTGCAAAAGTGGTTTCCTGCACCAACACAAGTGCGAAAAGTGGTTTTTCAACACTAACACAAGTGCGAAAAGTGGTTTTTCAACACTAACACAAGTGCGAAAAGTGGTTTTTCCACACTAATACAAGTGCAAAAGTGGTTTCCTGCACCAACACAAGTGCGAAAAGTGGTTTTTCAACACTAACACAAGTGCGAAAAGTGGTTTTTCAACACTAACACAAGTGCGAAAAGTGGTTTTTCAACACTATCACAAGTGCAAAAAGTGTTTTTTCCACACTAATACAAGTGCAAAAGTGGTTTCCTGCACCAACACAAGTGCAAAAAGTGGTTTTTCAACACTAACACAAGTGCGAAAAGTGGTTTTTCAACACTAACACAAGTGCGAAAAGTGGTTTTTCCACACTAATACAAGTGCACAAGTGGTTTCCTGCACCAACACAAGTGCGAAAAGTGGTTTTTCAACACTAACACAAGTGCGAAAAGTGGTTTTTCAACACTATCACAAGTGCAAAAAGTGTTTTTTCCACACTAATACAAGTGCAAAAGTGGTTTCCTGCACCAACACAAGTGCAAAAAGTGGTTTTTCAACACTAACACAAGTGCGAAAAATGGTTTTTCAACACTAACACAAGTGCGAAAAGTGGTTTTTCCACACTAATACAAGTGCAAAAGTGGTTTCCTGCACCAACACAAGTGCGAAAAGTGGTTTTTCAACACTAACACAAGTGCGAAAAGTGGTTTTTCCACACTAATACAAGTGCAAAAGTGGTTTCCTGCACCAACACAAGTGCGAAAAGTGGTTTTTCAACACTAACACAAGTGCGAAAAGTGGTTTTTCAACACTAACACAAGTGCGAAAAGTGGTTTTTCAACATTATCACAAGTGCAAAAAGTGTTTTTTCCACACTAATACAAGTGCAAAAGTGGTTTCCTGCACCAACACAAGTGCGAAAAGTGGTTTTTCAACACTAACACAAGTGCGAAAAGTGGTTTTTCAACACTAACACAAGTGCGAAAAGTGGCTTTTCCACACTAATACAAGTGCAAAAGTGGTTTCCTGCACCAACACAAGTGCGAAAAGTGTTTTTTCAACACTAACACAAGTGCGAAAAGTGGTTTTTCCACACTAATACAAGTGCAAAAGTGGTTTCCTGCACCAACACAAGTGCGAAAAGTGGTTTTTCAACACTAACACAAGTGCGAAAAGTGGTTTTTCAACACTATCACAAGTGCAAAAAGTGTTTTTTCCACACTAATACAAGTGCAAAAGTGGTTTCCTGCACCAACACAAGTGCAAAAAGTGGTTTTTCAACACTAACACAAGTGCGAAAAGTGGTTTTTCCACACTAATACAAGTGCAAAAGTGGTTTCCTGCACCAACACAAGTGCGAAAAGTGGTTTTTCAACACTAACACAAGTGCGAAAAGTGGTTTTCCACACTAATACAAGTGCAAAAGTGGTTTACTGCACCAACACAAGTGCAAAAGTGGTTTCCTGCACCAACACAAGTGCAAAAAGTGGTTTTTCAACACTAACACAAGTGCGAAAAGTGGTTTTTCAACACTAACACAAGTGCGAAAAGTGGTTTTTCCACACTAATACAAGTGCAAAAGTGGTTTCCTGCACCAACACAAGTGCGAAAAGTGGTTTTTCAACACTAACACAAGTGCGAAAAGTGGTTTTTCAACACTAACACAAGTGCGAAAAGTGGTTTTACCACACTAATACAAGTGCAAAAGTGGTTTCCTGCACCAACACAAGTGCGAAAAGTGGTTTTTCAACACTAACACAAGTGCGAAAAGTGGTTTTTCAACACTAACACAAGTGCGAAAAGTGGTTTTTCAACACTATCACAAGTGCAAAAAGTGTTTTTTCCACACTAATACAAGTGCAAAAAGTGTTTTTTCCACACTAATACAAGTGCGAAATGTGGTTTTTCCACACTAATACAAGTGCAAAATTGGTTTCCTGCACCAACACAAGTGCGAAAAGTGGTTTTTCAACACTAACACAAGTGCGAAAAGTGGTTTTTCAACACTAACACAAGTGCGAAAAGTGGCTTTTCCACACTAATACAAGTGCAAAAGTGGTTTCCTGCACCAACACAAGTGCGAAAAGTGATTTTTCAACACTAACACAAGTGCGAAAAGTGGTTTTTCCACACTAATACAAGTGCAAAAGTGGTTTCCTGCACAAACACAAGTGCGAAAAGTGGTTTTTCAACACTAACACAAGTGCGAAAAGTGGTTTTTCAACACTATCACAAGTGCAAAAAGTGTTTTTTCCACACTAATACAAGTGCAAAAGTGGTTTCCTGCACCAACACAAGTGCAAAAAGTGGTTTTTCAACACTAACACAAGTGCGAAAAGTGGTTTTTCAACACTAACACAAGTGCGAAAAGTGGTTTTTCCACACTAATACAAGTGCAAAAGTGGTTTCCTGCACCAACACAAGTGCAAAAGTGGTTTCCTGCACCAACACAAGTGCAAAAAGTGGTTTTTCAACACTAACACAAGTGCGAAAAGTGGTTTTTCAACACTAACACAAGTGCGAAAAGTGGTTTTTCCACACTAATACAAGTGCAAAAGTGGTTTCCTGCACCAACACAAGTGCGAAAATGGTTTTTCAACACTAACACAAGTGCGAAAAGTGGTTTTTCAACACTAACACAAGTGCGAAAAGTGGTTTTTCCACACTAATACAAGTGCAAAAGTGGTTTCCTGCACCAACACAAGTGCGAAAAGTGGTTATTCAACACTAACACAAGTGCGAAAAGTGGTTTTTCAACACTAACACAAGTGCCAAAAGTGGTTTTTCAACACTATCACAAGTGCAAAAAGTGTTTTTTCCACACTAATACAAGTGCAAAAGTGGTTTCCTGCACCAACACAAGTGCGAAAAGTGGTTTTTCAACACTAACACAAGTGCGAAAAGTGGTTTTTCAACACTAACACAAGTGCGAAAAGTGGTTTTTCAACACTATCACAAGTGCAAAAAGTGTTTTTTCCACACTAATACAAGTGCAAAAAGTGTTTTTTCCACACTAATACAAGTGCGAAATGTGGTTTTTCCACACTAATACAAGTGCAAAAGTGGTTTCCTGCACCAACACAAGTGCGAAAAGTGGTTTTTCAACACTAACACAAGTGCGAAAAGTGGTTTTTCAACACTAACACAAGTGCGAAAAGTGGCTTTTCCACACTAATACAAGTGCAAAAGTGGTTTCCTGCACCAACACAAGTGCGAAAAGTGTTTTTTCAACACTAACACAAGTGCGAAAAGTGGTTTTTCCACACTAATACAAGTGCAAAAGTGGTTTCCTGCACCAACACAAGTGCGAAAAGTGGTTTTTCAACATTAACACAAGTGCGAAAAGTGGTTTTTCAACACTATCACAAGTGCAAAAAGTGTTTTTTCCACACTAATACAAGTGCAAAAGTGGTTTCCTGCACCAACACAAGTGCAAAAAGTGGTTTTTCAACACTAACACAAGTGCGAAAAGTGGTTTTTCCACACTAATACAAGTGCAAAAGTGGTTTCCTGCACCAACACAAGTGCGAAAAGTGGTTTTTCAACACTAACACAAGTGCGAAAAGTGGTTTTCCACACTAATACAAGTGTAAAAGTGGTTTACTGCACCAACACAAGTGCAAAAGTGGTTTCCTGCACCAACACAAGTGCAAAAAGTGGTTTTTCAACACTAACACAAGTGCGAAAAGTGGTTTTTCAACACTAACACAAGTGCGAAAAGTGGTTTTTCCACACTAATAAAAGTGCAAAAGTGGTTTCCTGCACCAACACAAGTGCGAAAAGTGGTTTTTCAACACTAACACAAGTGCGAAAAGTGGTTTTTCAACACTAACACAAGTGCGAAAAGTGGTTTTTCCACACTAATACAAGTGCAAAAGTGGTTTCCTGCACCAACACAAGTGCGAAAAGTGGTTTTTCAACACTAACACAAGTGCGAAAAGTGGTTTTTCAACACTAACACAAGTGCGAAAAGTGGTTTTTCAACACTACCACAAGTGCAAAAAGTGTTTTTTCCACACTAATACAAGTGCAAAAAGTGTTTTTTCCACACTAATACAAGTGCGAAATGTGGTTTTTCCACACTAATACAAGTGCAAAATTGGTTTCCTGCACCAACACAAGTGCGAAAAGTGGTTTTTCAACACTAACACAAGTGCGAAAAGTGGTTTTTCAACACTAACACAAGTGCGAAAAGTGGCTTTTCCACACTAATACAAGTGCAAAAGTGGTTTCCTGCACCAACACAAGTGCGAAAAGTGTTTTTTCAACACTAACACAAGTGCAAAAGTGGTTTCCTGCACCAACACAAGTGCGAAAAGTGGTTTTTCAACACTAACACAAGTGCGAAAAGTGGTTTTTCAACACTATCACAAGTGCAAAAAGTGTTTTTTCCACACTAATACAAGTGCAAAAGTGGTTTCCTGCACCAACACAAGTGCAAAAAGTGGTTTTTCAACACTAACACAAGTGCGAAAAGTGGTTTTTCAACACTAACACAAGTGCGAAAAGTGGTTTTTCCACACTAATACAAGTGCAAAAGTGGTTTCCTGCACCAACACAAGTGCGAAAAGTGGTTTTTCAACACTAACACAAGTGCGAAAAGTGGTTTTTCCACACTAATACAAGTGCAAAAGTGGTTTACTGCACCAACACAAGTGCAAAAGTGGTTTCCTGCACCAACACAAGTGCAAAAAGTGGTTTTTCAACACTAACACAAGTGCGAAAAGTGGTTTTTCAACACTAACACAAGTGCGAAAAGTGGTTTTTCCACACTAATACAAGTGCAAAAGTGGTTTCCTGCACCAACACAAGTGCGAAAAGTGGTTTTTCAACACTAACACAAGTGCGAAAAGTGGTTTTTCAACACTAACACAAGTGCGAAAAGTGGTTTTTCCACACTAATACAAGTGCAAAAGTGGTTTCCTGCACCAACACAAGTGCGAAAAGTGGTTATTCAACACTAACACAAGTGCGAAAAGTGGTTTTTCAACACTAACACAAGTGCGAAAAGTGGTTTTTCAACACTATCACAAGTGCAAAAAGTGTTTTTTCCACACTAATACAAGTGCAAAAGTGGTTTCCTGCACCAACACAAGTGCAAAAAGTGGTTTTTCAACACTAACACAAGTGCGAAAAGTGGTTTTTCAACACTAACACAAGTGCGAAAAGTGGTTTTTCCACACTAATACAAGTGCAAAAGTGGTTTCCTGCACCAACACAAGTGCGAAAAGTGGTTTTTCAACACTAACACAAGTGCGAAAAGTGGTTTTTCCACACTAATACAAGTGCAAAAGTGGTTTCCTGCACCAACACAAGTGCGAAAAGTGGTTTTTCAACACTAACACAAGTGCGAAAAGTGGTTTTTCAACACTAACACAAGTGCGAAAAGTGGTTTTTCAACACTATCACAAGTGCAAAAAGTGTTTTTTCCACACTAATACAAGTGCAAAAGTGGTTTCCTGCACCAACACAAGTGCAAAAAGTGGTTTTTCAACACTAACACAAGTGCGAAAAATGGTTTTTCAACACTAACACAAGTGCGAAAAGTGGTTTTTCCACACTAATACAAGTGCAAAAGTGGTTTCCTGCACCAACACAAGTGCGAAAAGTGGTTTTTCAACACTAACACAAGTGCGAAAAGTGGTTTTTCCACACTAATACAAGTGCAAAAGTGGTTTCCTGCACCAACACAAGTGCGAAAAGTGGTTTTTCAACACTAACACAAGTGCGAAAAGTGGTTTTTCAACACTAACACAAGTGCGAAAAGTGGTTTTTCCACACTAATAAAAGTGCAAAAGTGGTTTCCTGCACCAACACAAGTGCGAAAAGTGGTTTTTCAACACTAACACAAGTGCGAAAAGTGGTTTTTCAACACTAACACAAGTGCGAAAAGTGGTTTTTCCACACTAATACAAGTGCAAAAGTGGTTTCCTGCACCAACACAAGTGCGAAAAGTGGTTTTTCAACACTAACACAAGTGCGAAAAGTGGTTTTTCAACACTAACACAAGTGCGAAAAGTGGTTTTTCAACACTATCACAAGTGCAAAAAGTGTTCTTTCCACACTAATACAAGTGCAAAAAGTGTTTTTTCCACACTAATACAAGTGCGAAATGTGGTTTTTCCACACTAATACAAGTGCAAAATTGGTTTCCTGCACCAACACAAGTGCGAAAAGTGGTTTTTCAACACTAACACAAGTGCGAAAAGTGGTTTTTCAACACTAACACAAGTGCGAAAAGTGGCTTTTCCACACTAATACAAGTGCAAAAGTGGTTTCCTGCACCAACACAAGTGCGAAAAGTGTTTTTTCAACACTAACACAAGTGCAAAAGTGGTTTCCTGCACCAACACAAGTGCGAAAAGTGGTTTTTCAACACTAACACAAGTGCGAAAAGTGGTTTTTCAACACTATCACAAGTGCAAAAAGTGTTTTTTCCACACTAATACAAGTGCAAAAGTGGTTTCCTGCACCAACACAAGTGCAAAAAGTGGTTTTTCAACACTAACACAAGTGCGAAAAGTGGTTTTTCAACACTAACACAAGTGCGAAAAGTGGTTTTTCCACACTAATACAAGTGCAAAAGTGGTTTCCTGCACCAACACAAGTGCGAAAAGTGGTTTTTCAACACTAACACAAGTGCGAAAAGTGGTTTTTCCACACTAATACAAGTGCAAAAGTGGTTTACTGCACCAACACAAGTGCAAAAGTGGTTTCCTGCACCAACACAAGTGCAAAAAGTGGTTTTTCAACACTAACACAAGTGCGAAAAGTGGTTTTTCAACACTAACACAAGTGCGAAAAGTGGTTTTTCCACACTAATACAAGTGCAAAAGTGGTTTCCTGCACCAACACAAGTGCGAAAAGTGGTTTTTCAACACTAACACAAGTGCGAAAAGTGGTTTTTCAACACTAACACAAGTGCGAAAAGTGGTTTTTCCACACTAATACAAGTGCAAAAGTGGTTTCCTGCACCAACACAAGTGCGAAAAGTGGTTATTCAACACTAACACAAGTGCGAAAAGTGGTTTTTCAACACTAACACAAGTGCGAAAAGTGGTTTTTCAACACTATCACAAGTGCAAAAAGTGTTTTTTCCACACTAATACAAGTGCAAAAGTGGTTTCCTGCACCAACACAAGTGCAAAAAGTGGTTTTTCAACACTAACACAAGTGCGAAAAGTGGTTTTTCAACACTAACACAAGTGCGAAAAGTGGTTTTTCCACACTAATACAAGTGCAAAAGTGGTTTCCTACACCAACACAAGTGCGAAAAGTGGTTTTTCAACACTAACACAAGTGCAAAAAGTGGTTTTTCAACACTATCACAAGTGCAAAAAGTGTTTTTTCCACACTAATACAAGTGCAAAAGTGGTTTCCTGCACCAACACAAGTGCAAAAAGTGGTTTTTCAACACTAACACAAGTGCGAAAAATGGTTTTTCAACACTAACACAAGTGCGAAAAGTGGTTTTTCCACACTAATACAAGTGCAAAAGTGGTTTCCTGCACCAACACAAGTGCGAAAAGTGGTTTTTCAACACTAACACAAGTGCGAAAAGTGGTTTTTCCACACTAATACAAGTGCAAAAGTGGTTTCCTGCACCAACACAAGTGCGAAAAGTGGTTTTTCAACACTAACACAAGTGCGAAAAGTGGTTTTTCAACACTAACACAAGTGCGAAAAGTGGTTTTTCAACATTATCACAAGTGCAAAAAGTGTTTTTTCCACACTAATACAAGTGCAAAAGTGGTTTCCTGCACCAACACAAGTGCGAAAAGTGGTTTTTCAACACTAACACAAGTGCAAAAAGTGGTTTTTTCAACACTATCACAAGTGCAAAAAGTGTTTTTTCCACACTAATACAAGTGCAAAAGTGGTTTCCTGCACAAACACAAGTGCGAAAAGTGGTTTTTCAACACTAACACAAGTGCGTAAAGTGGTTTTTCAACACTAATACAAGTGCAAAAAGTGTTTTTTCCACACTAATACAAGTGCAAAAGTGGTTTCCTGCACCAACACAAGTGCAAAAAGTGGTTTTTCAACACTAACACAAGTGCGAAAAGTGGTTTTTCAACACTAACACAAGTGCGAAAAGTGGTTTTTCCACACTAATACAAGTGCAAAAGTGGTTTCCTGCACCAACACAAGTGCAAAAGTGGTTTCCTGCACCAACACAAGTGCAAAAAGTGGTTTTTCAACACTAACACAAGTGCGAAAAGTGGTTTTTCAACACTAACACAAGTGCGAAAAGTGGTTTTTCCACACTAATACAAGTGCAAAAGTGGTTTCCTGCACCAACACAAGTGCGAAAATGGTTTTTCAACACTAACACAAGTGCGAAAAGTGGTTTTTCAACACTAACACAAGTGCGAAAAGTGGTTTTTCCACACTAATACAAGTGCAAAAGTGGTTTCCTGCACCAACACAAGTGCGAAAAGTGGTTATTCAACACTAACACAAGTGCGAAAAGTGGTTTTTCAACACTAACACAAGTGCCAAAAGTGGTTTTTCAACACTATCACAAGTGCAAAAAGTGTTTTTTCCACACTAATACAAGTGCAAAAGTGGTTTCCTGCACCAACACAAGTGCGAAAAGTGGTTTTTCAACACTAACACAAGTGCGAAAAGTGGTTTTTCAACACTAACACAAGTGCGAAAAGTGGTTTTTCAACACTATCACAAGTGCAAAAAGTGTTTTTTCCACACTAATACAAGTGCAAAAAGTGTTTTTTCCACACTAATACAAGTGCGAAATGTGGTTTTTCCACACTAATACAAGTGCAAAAGTGGTTTCCTGCACCAACACAAGTGCGAAAAGTGGTTTTTCAACACTAACACAAGTGCGAAAAGTGGTTTTTCAACACTAACACAAGTGCGAAAAGTGGCTTTTCCACACTAATACAAGTGCAAAAGTGGTTTCCTGCACCAACACAAGTGCGAAAAGTGTTTTTTCAACACTAACACAAGTGCGAAAAGTGGTTTTTCCACACTAATACAAGTGCAAAAGTGGTTTCCTGCACCAACACAAGTGCGAAAAGTGGTTTTTCAACATTAACACAAGTGCGAAAAGTGGTTTTTCAACACTATCACAAGTGCAAAAAGTGTTTTTTCCACACTAATACAAGTGCAAAAGTGGTTTCCTGCACCAACACAAGTGCAAAAAGTGGTTTTTCAACACTAACACAAGTGCGAAAAGTGGTTTTTCCACACTAATACAAGTGCAAAAGTGGTTTCCTGCACCAACACAAGTGCGAAAAGTGGTTTTTCAACACTAACACAAGTGCGAAAAGTGGTTTTCCACACTAATACAAGTGTAAAAGTGGTTTACTGCACCAACACAAGTGCAAAAGTGGTTTCCTGCACCAACACAAGTGCAAAAAGTGGTTTTTCAACACTAACACAAGTGCGAAAAGTGGTTTTTCAACACTAACACAAGTGCGAAAAGTGGTTTTTCCACACTAATAAAAGTGCAAAAGTGGTTTCCTGCACCAACACAAGTGCGAAAAGTGGTTTTTCAACACTAACACAAGTGCGAAAAGTGGTTTTTCAACACTAACACAAGTGCGAAAAGTGGTTTTTCCACACTAATACAAGTGCAAAAGTGGTTTCCTGCACCAACACAAGTGCGAAAAGTGGTTTTTCAACACTAACACAAGTGCGAAAAGTGGTTTTTCAACACTAACACAAGTGCGAAAAGTGGTTTTTCAACACTACCACAAGTGCAAAAAGTGTTTTTTCCACACTAATACAAGTGCAAAAAGTGTTTTTTCCACACTAATACAAGTGCGAAATGTGGTTTTTCCACACTAATACAAGTGCAAAATTGGTTTCCTGCACCAACACAAGTGCGAAAAGTGGTTTTTCAACACTAACACAAGTGCGAAAAGTGGTTTTTCAACACTAACACAAGTGCGAAAAGTGGCTTTTCCACACTAATACAAGTGCAAAAGTGGTTTCCTGCACCAACACAAGTGCGAAAAGTGTTTTTTCAACACTAACACAAGTGCAAAAGTGGTTTCCTGCACCAACACAAGTGCGAAAAGTGGTTTTTCAACACTAACACAAGTGCGAAAAGTGGTTTTTCAACACTATCACAAGTGCAAAAAGTGTTTTTTCCACACTAATACAAGTGCAAAAGTGGTTTCCTGCACCAACACAAGTGCAAAAAGTGGTTTTTCAACACTAACACAAGTGCGAAAAGTGGTTTTTCAACACTAACACAAGTGCGAAAAGTGGTTTTTCCACACTAATACAAGTGCAAAAGTGGTTTCCTGCACCAACACAAGTGCGAAAAGTGGTTTTTCAACACTAACACAAGTGCGAAAAGTGGTTTTTCCACACTAATACAAGTGCAAAAGTGGTTTACTGCACCAACACAAGTGCAAAAGTGGTTTCCTGCACCAACACAAGTGCAAAAAGTGGTTTTTCAACACTAACACAAGTGCGAAAAGTGGTTTTTCAACACTAACACAAGTGCGAAAAGTGGTTTTTCCACACTAATACAAGTGCAAAAGTGGTTTCCTGCACCAACACAAGTGCGAAAAGTGGTTTTTCAACACTAACACAAGTGCGAAAAGTGGTTTTTCAACACTAACACAAGTGCGAAAAGTGGTTTTTCCACACTAATACAAGTGCAAAA
The DNA here is from genome assembly GCF_964187855.1 of Myxine glutinosa. Taxonomy (NCBI): domain Eukaryota; kingdom Metazoa; phylum Chordata; class Myxini; order Myxiniformes; family Myxinidae; genus Myxine; species Myxine glutinosa. The sequence continues at coordinate 142,465 of NW_027617007.1, forward strand.
GTGGTTTCCTGCACCAACACAAGTGCGAAAAGTGGTTATTCAACACTAACACAAGTGCGAAAAGTGGTTTTTCAACACTAACACAAGTGCGAAAAGTGGTTTTTCAACACTATCACAAGTGCAAAAAGTGTTTTTTCCACACTAATACAAGTGCAAAAGTGGTTTCCTGCACCAACACAAGTGCAAAAAGTGGTTTTTCAACACTAACACAAGTGCGAAAAGTGGTTTTTCAACACTAACACAAGTGCGAAAAGTGGTTTTTCCACACTAATACAAGTGCAAAAGTGGTTTCCTGCACCAACACAAGTGCGAAAAGTGGTTTTTCAACACTAACACAAGTGCGAAAAGTGGTTTTTCCACACTAATACAAGTGCAAAAGTGGTTTCCTGCACCAACACAAGTGCGAAAAGTGGTTTTTCAACACTAACACAAGTGCGAAAAGTGGTTTTTCAACACTAACACAAGTGCGAAAAGTGGTTTTTCAACACTATCACAAGTGCAAAAAGTGTTTTTTCCACACTAATACAAGTGCAAAAGTGGTTTCCTGCACCAACACAAGTGCAAAAAGTGGTTTTTCAACACTAACACAAGTGCGAAAAATGGTTTTTCAACACTAACACAAGTGCGAAAAGTGGTTTTTCCACACTAATACAAGTGCAAAAGTGGTTTCCTGCACCAACACAAGTGCGAAAAGTGGTTTTTCAACACTAACACAAGTGCGAAAAGTGGTTTTTCCACACTAATACAAGTGCAAAAGTGGTTTCCTGCACCAACACAAGTGCGAAAAGTGGTTTTTCAACACTAACACAAGTGCGAAAAGTGGTTTTTCAACACTAACACAAGTGCGAAAAGTGGTTTTTCCACACTAATAAAAGTGCAAAAGTGGTTTCCTGCACCAACACAAGTGCGAAAAGTGGTTTTTCAACACTAACACAAGTGCGAAAAGTGGTTTTTCAACACTAACACAAGTGCGAAAAGTGGTTTTTCCACACTAATACAAGTGCAAAAGTGGTTTCCTGCACCAACACAAGTGCGAAAAGTGGTTTTTCAACACTAACACAAGTGCGAAAAGTGGTTTTTCAACACTAACACAAGTGCGAAAAGTGGTTTTTCAACACTATCACAAGTGCAAAAAGTGTTCTTTCCACACTAATACAAGTGCAAAAAGTGTTTTTTCCACACTAATACAAGTGCGAAATGTGGTTTTTCCACACTAATACAAGTGCAAAATTGGTTTCCTGCACCAACACAAGTGCGAAAAGTGGTTTTTCAACACTAACACAAGTGCGAAAAGTGGTTTTTCAACACTAACACAAGTGCGAAAAGTGGCTTTTCCACACTAATACAAGTGCAAAAGTGGTTTCCTGCACCAACACAAGTGCGAAAAGTGTTTTTTCAACACTAACACAAGTGCAAAAGTGGTTTCCTGCACCAACACAAGTGCGAAAAGTGGTTTTTCAACACTAACACAAGTGCGAAAAGTGGTTTTTCAACACTATCACAAGTGCAAAAAGTGTTTTTTCCACACTAATACAAGTGCAAAAGTGGTTTCCTGCACCAACACAAGTGCAAAAAGTGGTTTTTCAACACTAACACAAGTGCGAAAAGTGGTTTTTCAACACTAACACAAGTGCGAAAAGTGGTTTTTCCACACTAATACAAGTGCAAAAGTGGTTTCCTGCACCAACACAAGTGCGAAAAGTGGTTTTTCAACACTAACACAAGTGCGAAAAGTGGTTTTTCCACACTAATACAAGTGCAAAAGTGGTTTACTGCACCAACACAAGTGCAAAAGTGGTTTCCTGCACCAACACAAGTGCAAAAAGTGGTTTTTCAACACTAACACAAGTGCGAAAAGTGGTTTTTCAACACTAACACAAGTGCGAAAAGTGGTTTTTCCACACTAATACAAGTGCAAAAGTGGTTTCCTGCACCAACACAAGTGCGAAAAGTGGTTTTTCAACACTAACACAAGTGCGAAAAGTGGTTTTTCAACACTAACACAAGTGCGAAAAGTGGTTTTTCCACACTAATACAAGTGCAAAAGTGGTTTCCTGCACCAACACAAGTGCGAAAAGTGGTTATTCAACACTAACACAAGTGCGAAAAGTGGTTTTTCAACACTAACACAAGTGCGAAAAGTGGTTTTTCAACACTATCACAAGTGCAAAAAGTGTTTTTTCCACACTAATACAAGTGCAAAAGTGGTTTCCTGCACCAACACAAGTGCAAAAAGTGGTTTTTCAACACTAACACAAGTGCGAAAAGTGGTTTTTCAACACTAACACAAGTGCGAAAAGTGGTTTTTCCACACTAATACAAGTGCAAAAGTGGTTTCCTACACCAACACAAGTGCGAAAAGTGGTTTTTCAACACTAACACAAGTGCAAAAAGTGGTTTTTCAACACTATCACAAGTGCAAAAAGTGTTTTTTCCACACTAATACAAGTGCAAAAGTGGTTTCCTGCACCAACACAAGTGCAAAAAGTGGTTTTTCAACACTAACACAAGTGCGAAAAATGGTTTTTCAACACTAACACAAGTGCGAAAAGTGGTTTTTCCACACTAATACAAGTGCAAAAGTGGTTTCCTGCACCAACACAAGTGCGAAAAGTGGTTTTTCAACACTAACACAAGTGCGAAAAGTGGTTTTTCCACACTAATACAAGTGCAAAAGTGGTTTCCTGCACCAACACAAGTGCGAAAAGTGGTTTTTCAACACTAACACAAGTGCGAAAAGTGGTTTTTCAACACTAACACAAGTGCGAAAAGTGGTTTTTCAACATTATCACAAGTGCAAAAAGTGTTTTTTCCACACTAATACAAGTGCAAAAGTGGTTTCCTGCACCAACACAAGTGCGAAAAGTGGTTTTTCAACACTAACACAAGTGCAAAAAGTGGTTTTTTCAACACTATCACAAGTGCAAAAAGTGTTTTTTCCACACTAATACAAGTGCAAAAGTGGTTTCCTGCACCAACACAAGTGCGAAAAGTGGTTTTTCAACACTAACACAAGTGCGTAAAGTGGTTTTTCAACACTAATACAAGTGCGAAAAGTGGTTTTTCCACACTAATACAAGTGCAAAAGTGGTTTTTCCACACTAATACAAGTGCAAAAGTGGTTTCCTGCACCAACACAAGTGCGAAAAGTGGTCTTTCAACACTAACACAAGTGCAAAAAGTCGTTTTTCAACACTAACACAAGTGCGAAAAGTGGTTTTTCCACACTAATACAAGTGCAAAAGTGGTTTCCTGCACCAACACAAGTGCGAAAAGTGGTCTTTCAACACTAACACAAGTGCAAAAAGTGGTTTTTCCACACTAATACAAGTGCAAAAGTGGTTTCCTGCACCAACACAAGTGCAAAAGTGGTTTCCTGCACCAACACAAGTGCAAAAAGTGGTTTTTCAACACTAACACAAGTGCGAAAAGTGGTTTTTCAACACTAACACAAGTGCGAAAAGTGGTTTTTCCACACTAATACAAGTGCAAAAGTGGTTTCCTGCACCAACACAAGTGCGAAAAGTGGTTTTTCAACACTAACACAAGTGCGAAAAGTGGTTTTTCAACACTAACACAAGTGCGAAAAGTGGTTTTTCCACACTAATACAAGTGCAAAAGTGGTTTCCTGCACCAACACAAGTGCAAAAAGTGGTTTTTCAACACTAACACAAGTGCGAAAAGTGGTTTTTCAACACTATCACAAGTGCAAAAAGTGTTTTTTCCACACTAATACAAGTGCAAAAGTGGTTTTTCAACACTAACACAAATGCGAAAAGTGGTTTTTCAACACGAACACAAGTGCGAAAAGTGGTTTTTCAACACTAACACAAGTGTGAAAAGTGGTTTTTCAACACTATCACAAGTGCAAAAAGTGTTTTTTCCACACTAATACAAGTGCAAAAGTGGTTTCCTGCACCAACACAAAAACGAAAAGTGGTTTTTCAACACTAACACAAGTGCGAAAAGTGGTTTTTCCACACTAATACAAGTGCAAAAGTGGTTTCCTGCACCAACACAAGTGCAAAAAGTGGTTTTTCAACACTAACACAAATGCGAAAAGTGGTTTTTCAACACGAACACAAGTGCGAAAAGTGGTTTTTCAACACTAACACAAGTGCGAAAAGTGGTTTTTCAACACTATCACAAGTGCAAAAAGTGTTTTTTCCACACTAATACAAGTGCAAAAGTGGTTTCCTGCACCAACACAAATACGGAAAGTGGTTTTTCAACACTAACACAAGTGCGAAAAGTGGTTTTTCAACACTATCACAAGTGCAAAAAGTGTTTTTTCCACACTAATACAAGTGCAAAAAGTGTTTTTTCCACACTAATACAAGTGCGAAATGTGGTTTTTCCACACTAATACAAGTGCAAAAGTGGTTTCCTGCACCAACACAAGTGCGAAAAGTGGTTTTTCAACACCAACACAAGTGCGAAAAGTGGTTTTTCAACACTAACACAAGTGCGAAAAGTGGCTTTTCCACACTGATACAAGTGCAAAAGTGGTTTCCTGCACCAACACAAGTGCGAAAAGTGTTTTTTCAACACTAACACAAGTGCGAAAAGTGGTTTTTCCACACTAATACAAGTGCAAAAGTGGTTTCCTGCACCAACACAAGTGCGAAAAGTGGTTTTTCAACACTAACACAAGTGCGAAAAGTGGTTTTTCAACACTATCACAAGTGCAAAAAGTGTTTTTTCCACACTAATACAAGTGCAAAAGTGGTTTCCTGCACCAACACAAGTGCAAAAAGTGGTTTTTCAACACTAACACAAGTGCGAAAAGTGGTTTTTCCACACTAATACAAGTGCAAAAGTGGTTTCCTGCACCAACACAAGTGCGAAAAGTGGTTTTTCAACACTAACACAAGTGCGAAAAGTGGTTTTCCACACTAATACAAGTGCAAAAGTGGTTTACTGCACCAACACAAGTGCAAAAGTGGTTTCCTGCACCAACACAAGTGCAAAAAGTGGTTTTTCAACACTAACACAAGTGCGAAAAGTGGTTTTTCAACACTAACACAAGTGCGAAAAGTGGTTTTTCCACACTAATACAAGTGCAAAAGTGGTTTCCTGCACCAACACAAGTGCGAAAAGTGGTTTTTCAACACTAACACAAGTGCGAAAAGTGGTTTTTCAACACTAACACAAGTGCGAAAAGTGGTTTTTCCACACTAATACAAGTGCAAAAGTGGTTTCCTGCACCAACACAAGTGCGAAAAGTGGTTTTTCAACACTAACACAAGTGCGAAAAGTGGTTTTTCAACACTAACACAAGTGCGAAAAGTGGTTTTTCAACACTATCACAAGTGCAAAAAGTGTTTTTTCCACACTAATACAAGTGCAAAAAGTGTTTTTTCCACACTAATACAAGTGCGAAATGTGGTTTTTCCACACTAATACAAGTGCAAAATTGGTTTCCTGCACCAACACAAGTGTGAAAAGTGGTTTTTCAACACTAACACAAGTGCGAAAAGTGGTTTTTCAACACTAACACAAGTGCGAAAAGTGGCTTTTCCACACTAATACAAGTGCAAAAGTGGTTTCCTGCACCAACACAAGTGCGAAAAGTGTTTTTTCAACACTAACACAAGTGCGAAAAGTGGTTTTTCCACACTAATACAAGTGCAAAAGTGGTTTCCTGCACCAACACAAGTGCGAAAAGTGGTTTTTCAACACTAACACAAGTGCGAAAAGTGGTTTTTCAACACTATCACAAGTGCAAAAAGTGTTTTTTCCACACTAATACAAGTGCAAAAGTGGTTTCCTGCACCAACACAAGTGCAAAAAGTGGTTTTTCAACACTAACACAAGTGCGAAAAGTGGTTTTTCAACACTAACACAAGTGCGAAAAGTGGTTTTTCCACACTAATACAAGTGCAAAAGTGGTTTCCTGCACCAACACAAGTGCGAAAAGTGGTTTTTCAACACTAACACAAGTGCGAAAAGTGGTTTTTCCACACTAATACAAGTGCAAAAGTGGTTTACTGCACCAACACAAGTGCAAAAGTGGTTTCCTGCACCAACACAAGTGCAAAAAGTGGTTTTTCAACACTAACACAAGTGCGAAAAGTGGTTTTTCAACACTAACACAAGTGCGAAAAGTGGTTTTTCCACACTAATACAAGTGCAAAAGTGGTTTCCTGCACCAACACAAGTGCGAAAAGTGGTTTTTCAACACTAACACAAGTGCGAAAAGTGGTTTTTCAACACTAACACAAGTGCGAAAAGTGGTTTTTCCACACTAATACAAGTGCAAAAGTGGTTTCCTGCACCAACACAAGTGCGAAAAGTGGTTATTCAACACTAACACAAGTGCGAAAAGTGGTTTTTCAACACTAACACAAGTGCGAAAAGTGGTTTTTCAACACTATCACAAGTGCAAAAAGTGTTTTTTCCACACTAATACAAGTGCAAAAGTGGTTTCCTGCACCAACACAAGTGCAAAAAGTGGTTTTTCAACACTAACACAAGTGCGAAAAGTGGTTTTTCAACACTAACACAAGTGCGAAAAGTGGTTTTTCCACACTAATACAAGTGCAAAAGTGGTTTCCTACACCAACACAAGTGCGAAAAGTGGTTTTTCAACACTAACACAAGTGCGAAAAGTGGTTTTTCAACACTATCACAAGTGCAAAAAGTGTTTTTTCCACACTAATACAAGTGCAAAAGTGGTTTCCTGCACCAACACAAGTGCAAAAAGTGGTTTTTCAACACTAACACAAGTGCGAAAAATGGTTTTTCAACACTAACACAAGTGCGAAAAGTGGTTTTTCCACACTAATACAAGTGCAAAAGTGGTTTCCTGCACCAACACAAGTGCGAAAAGTGGTTTTTCAACACTAACACAAGTGCGAAAAGTGGTTTTTCCACACTAATACAAGTGCAAAAGTGGTTTCCTGCACCAACACAAGTGCGAAAAGTGGTTTTTCAACACTAACACAAGTGCGAAAAGTGGTTTTTCAACACTAACACAAGTGCGAAAAGTGGTTTTTCAACATTATCACAAGTGCAAAAAGTGTTTTTTCCACACTAATACAAGTGCAAAAGTGGTTTCCTGCACCAACACAAGTGCGAAAAGTGGTTTTTCAACACTAACACAAGTGCAAAAAGTGGTTTTTTCAACACTATCACAAGTGCAAAAAGTGTTTTTTCCACACTAATACAAGTGCAAAAGTGGTTTCCTGCACCAACACAAGTGCGAAAAGTGGTTTTTCAACACTAACACAAGTGCGTAAAGTGGTTTTTCAACACTAATACAAGTGCCAAAAGTGGTTTTTCCACACTAATACAAGTGCAAAAGTGGTTTCCTGCACCAACACAAGTGCGAAAAGTGGTTTTTCAACACTAACACAAGTGCGAAAAGTGGTTTTTCAACACTAACACAAGTGCGAAAAGTGGCTTTTCCACACTAATACAAGTGCAAAAGTGGTTTCCTGCACCAACACAAGTGCGAAAAGTGTTTTTTCAACACTAACACAAGTGCGAAAAGTGGTTTTTCCACACTAATACAAGTGCAAAAGTGGTTTCCTGCACCAACACAAGTGCGAAAAGTGGTTTTTCAACACTAACACAAGTGCGAAAAGTGGTTTTTCAACACTATCACAAGTGCAAAAAGTGTTTTTTCCACACTAATACAAGTGCAAAAGTGGTTTCCTGCACCAACACAAGTGCAAAAAGTGGTTTTTCAACACTAACACAAGTGCGAAAAGTGGTTTTTCCACACTAATACAAGTGCAAAAGTGGTTTCCTGCACCAACACAAGTGCGAAAAGTGGTTTTTCAACACTAACACAAGTGCGAAAAGTGGTTTTCCACACTAATACAAGTGCAAAAGTGGTTTACTGCACCAACACAAGTGCAAAAGTGGTTTCCTGCACCAACACAAGTGCAAAAAGTGGTTTTTCAACACTAACACAAGTGCGAAAAGTGGTTTTTCAACACTAACACAAGTGCGAAAAGTGGTTTTTCCACACTAATACAAGTGCAAAAGTGGTTTCCTGCACCAACACAAGTGCGAAAAGTGGTTTTTCAACACTAACACAAGTGCGAAAAGTGGTTTTTCAACACTAACACAAGTGCGAAAAGTGGTTTTACCACACTAATACAAGTGCAAAAGTGGTTTCCTGCACCAACACAAGTGCGAAAAGTGGTTTTTCAACACTAACACAAGTGCGAAAAGTGGTTTTTCAACACTAACACAAGTGCGAAAAGTGGTTTTTCAACACTATCACAAGTGCAAAAAGTGTTTTTTCCACACTAATACAAGTGCAAAAAGTGTTTTTTCCACACTAATACAAGTGCGAAATGTGGTTTTTCCACACTAATACAAGTGCAAAATTGGTTTCCTGCACCAACACAAGTGCGAAAAGTGGTTTTTCAACACTAACACAAGTGCGAAAAGTGGTTTTTCAACACTAACACAAGTGCGAAAAGTGGCTTTTCCACACTAATACAAGTGCAAAAGTGGTTTCCTGCACCAACACAAGTGCGAAAAGTGATTTTTCAACACTAACACAAGTGCGAAAAGTGGTTTTTCCACACTAATACAAGTGCAAAAGTGGTTTCCTGCACCAACACAAGTGCGAAAAGTGGTTTTTCAACACTAACACAAGTGCGAAAAGTGGTTTTTCAACACTATCACAAGTGCAAAAAGTGTTTTTTCCACACTAATACAAGTGCAAAAGTGGTTTCCTGCACCAACACAAGTGCAAAAAGTGGTTTTTCAACACTAACACAAGTGCGAAAAGTGGTTTTTCAACACTAACACAAGTGCGAAAAGTGGTTTTTCCACACTAATACAAGTGCAAAAGTGGTTTCCTGCACCAACACAAGTGCGAAAAGTGGTTTTTCAACACTAACACAAGTGCGAAAAGTGGTTTTTCCACACTAATACAAGTGCAAAAGTGGTTTACTGCACCAACACAAGTGCAAAAGTGGTTTCCTGCACCAACACAAGTGCAAAAAGTGGTTTTTCAACACTAACACAAGTGCGAAAAGTGGTTTTTCAACACTAACACAAGTGCGAAAAGTGGTTTTTCCACACTAATACAAGTGCAAAAGTGGTTTCCTGCACCAACACAAGTGCGAAAAGTGGTTTTTCAACACTAACACAAGTGCGAAAAGTGGTTTTTCAACACTAACACAAGTGCGAAAAGTGGTTTTTCCACACTAATACAAGTGCAAAAGTGGTTTCCTGCACCAACACAAGTGCGAAAAGTGGTTATTCAACACTAACACAAGTGCGAAAAGTGGTTTTTCAACACTAACACAAGTGCCAAAAGTGGTTTTTCAACACTATCACAAGTGCAAAAAGTGTTTTTTCCACACTAATACAAGTGCAAAAGTGGTTTCCTGCACCAACACAAGTGCGAAAAGTGGTTTTTCAACACTAACACAAGTGCGAAAAGTGGTTTTTCAACACTAACACAAGTGCGAAAAGTGGTTTTTCAACACTATCACAAGTGCAAAAAGTGTTTTTTCCACACTAATACAAGTGCAAAAAGTGTTTTTTCCACACTAATACAAGTGCGAAATGTGGTTTTTCCACACTAATACAAGTGCAAAAGTGGTTTCCTGCACCAACACATGTGCGAAAAGTGGTTTTTCAACACTAACACAAGTGCGAAAAGTGGTTTTTCAACACTAACACAAGTGCGAAAAGTGGCTTTTCCACACTAATACAAGTGCAAAAGTGGTTTCCTGCACCAACACAAGTGCGAAAAGTGTTTTTTCAACACTAACACAAGTGCGAAAAGTGGTTTTTCCACACTAATACAAGTGCAAAAGTGGTTTCCTGCACCAACACAAGTGCGAAAAGTGGTTTTTCAACATTAACACAAGTGCGAAAAGTGGTTTTTCAACACTATCACAAGTGCAAAAAGTGTTTTTTCCACACTAATACAAGTGCAAAAGTGGTTTCCTGCACCAACACAAGTGCAAAAAGTGGTTTTTCAACACTAACACAAGTGCGAAAAGTGGTTTTTCCACACTAATACAAGTGCAAAAGTGGTTTCCTGCACCAACACAAGTGCGAAAAGTGGTTTTTCAACACTAACACAAGTGCGAAAAGTGGTTTTCCACACTAATACAAGTGTAAAAGTGGTTTACTGCACCAACACAAGTGCAAAAGTGGTTTCCTGCACCAACACAAGTGCAAAAAGTGGTTTTTCAACACTAACACAAGTGCGAAAAGTGGTTTTTCAACACTAACACAAGTGCGAAAAGTGGTTTTTCCACACTAATAAAAGTGCAAAAGTGGTTTCCTGCACCAACACAAGTGCGAAAAGTGGTTTTTCAACACTAACACAAGTGCGAAAAGTGGTTTTTCAACACTAACACAAGTGCGAAAAGTGGTTTTTCCACACTAATACAAGTGCAAAAGTGGTTTCCTGCACCAACACAAGTGCGAAAAGTGGTTTTTCAACACTAACACAAGTGCGAAAAGTGGTTTTTCAACACTAACACAAGTGCGAAAAGTGGTTTTTCAACACTATCACAAGTGCAAAAAGTGTTTTTTCCACACTAATACAAGTGCAAAAAGTGTTTTTTCCACACTAATACAAGTGCGAAATGTGGTTTTTCCACACTAATACAAGTGCAAAATTGGTTTCCTGCACCAACACAAGTGCGAAAAGTGGTTTTTCAACACTAACACAAGTGCGAAAAGTGGTTTTTCAACACTAACACAAGTGCGAAAAGTGGCTTTTCCACACTAATACAAGTGCAAAAGTGGTTTCCTGCACCAACACAAGTGCGAAAAGTGTTTTTTCAACACTAACACAAGTGCAAAAGTGGTTTCCTGCACCAACACAAGTGCGAAAAGTGGTTTTTCAACACTAACACAAGTGCGAAAAGTGGTTTTTCAACACTATCACAAGTGCAAAAAGTGTTTTTTCCACACTAATACAAGTGCAAAAGTGGTTTCCTGCACCAACACAAGTGCAAAAAGTGGTTTTTCAACACTAACACAAGTGCGAAAAGTGGTTTTTCAACACTAACACAAGTGCGAAAAGTGGTTTTTCCACACTAATACAAGTGCAAAAGTGGTTTCCTGCACCAACACAAGTGCGAAAAGTGGTTTTTCAACACTAACACAAGTGCGAAAAGTGGTTTTTCCACACTAATACAAGTGCAAAAGTGGTTTACTGCACCAACACAAGTGCAAAAGTGGTTTCCTGCACCAACACAAGTGCAAAAAGTGGTTTTTCAACACTAACACAAGTGCGAAAAGTGGTTTTTCAACACTAACACAAGTGCGAAAAGTGGTTTTTCCACACTAATACAAGTGCAAAAGTGGTTTCCTGCACCAACACAAGTGCGAAAAGTGGTTTTTCAACACTAACACAAGTGCGAAAAGTGGTTTTTCAACACTAACACAAGTGCGAAAAGTGGTTTTTCCACACTAATACAAGTGCAAAAGTGGTTTCCTGCACCAACACAAGTGCGAAAAGTGGTTATTCAACACTAACACAAGTGCGAAAAGTGGTTTTTCAACACTAACACAAGTGCGAAAAGTGGTTTTTCAACACTATCACAAGTGCAAAAAGTGTTTTTTCCACACTAATACAAGTGCAAAAGTGGTTTCCTGCACCAACACAAGTGCAAAAAGTGGTTTTTCAACACTAACACAAGTGCGAAAAGTGGTTTTTCAACACTAACACAAGTGCGAAAAGTGGTTTTTCCACACTAATACAAGTGCAAAAGTGGTTTCCTGCACCAACACAAGTGCGAAAAGTGGTTTTTCAACACTAACACAAGTGCGAAAAGTGGTTTTTCCACACTAATACAAGTGCAAAAGTGGTTTCCTGCACCAACACAAGTGCGAAAAGTGGTTTTTCAACACTAACACAAGTGCGAAAAGTGGTTTTTCAACACTAACACAAGTGCGAAAAGTGGTTTTTCAACACTATCACAAGTGCAAAAAGTGTTTTTTCCACACTAATACAAGTGCAAAAGTGGTTTCCTGCACCAACACAAGTGCAAAAAGTGGTTTTTCAACACTAACACAAGTGCGAAAAATGGTTTTTCAACACTAACACAAGTGCGAAAAGTGGTTTTTCCACACTAATACAAGTGCAAAAGTGGTTTCCTGCACCAACACAAGTGCGAAAAGTGGTTTTTCAACACTAACACAAGTGCGAAAAGTGGTTTTTCCACACTAATACAAGTGCAAAAGTGGTTTCCTGCACCAACACAAGTGCGAAAAGTGGTTTTTCAACACTAACACAAGTGCGAAAAGTGGTTTTTCAACACTAACACAAGTGCGAAAAGTGGTTTTTCCACACTAATAAAAGTGCAAAAGTGGTTTCCTGCACCAACACAAGTGCGAAAAGTGGTTTTTCAACACTAACACAAGTGCGAAAAGTGGTTTTTCAACACTAACACAAGTGCGAAAAGTGGTTTTTCCACACTAATACAAGTGCAAAAGTGGTTTCCTGCACCAACACAAGTGCGAAAAGTGGTTTTTCAACACTAACACAAGTGCGAAAAGTGGTTTTTCAACACTAACACAAGTGCGAAAAGTGGTTTTTCAACACTAACACAAGTGCGAAAAGTGGTTTTTCAACACTATCACAAGTGCAAAAAGTGTTTTTTCCACACTAATACAAGTGCAAAAGTGGTTTTTCAACACTAACACAAATGCGAAAAGTGGTTTTTCAACACGAACACAAGTGCGAAAAGTGGTTTTTCAACACTAACACAAGTGTGAAAAGTGGTTTTTCAACACTATCACAAGTGCAAAAAGTGTTTTTTCCACACTAATACAAGTGCAAAAGTGGTTTCCTGCACCAACACAAAAACGAAAAGTGGTTTTTCAACACTAACACAAGTGCGAAAAGTGGTTTTTCCACACTAATACAAGTGCAAAAGTGGTTTCCTGCACCAACACAAGTGCAAAAAGTGGTTTTTCAACACTAACACAAATGCGAAAAGTGGTTTTTCAACACGAACACAAGTGCGAAAAGTGGTTTTTCAACACTAACACAAGTGCGAAAAGTGGTTTTTCAACACTATCACAAGTGCAAAAAGTGTTTTTTCCACACTAATACAAGTGCAAAAGTGGTTTCCTGCACCAACACAAATACGGAAAGTGGTTTTTCAACACTAACACAAGTGCGAAAAGTGGTTTTTCAACACTATCACAAGTGCAAAAAGTGTTTTTTCCACACTAATACAAGTGCAAAAAGTGTTTTTTCCACACTAATACAAGTGCGAAATGTGGTTTTTCCACACTAATACAAGTGCAAAAGTGGTTTCCTGCACCAACACAAGTGCGAAAAGTGGTTTTTCAACACCAACACAAGTGCGAAAAGTGGTTTTTCAACACTAACACAAGTGCGAAAAGTGGCTTTTCCACACTAATACAAGTGCAAAAGTGGTTTCCTGCACCAACACAAGTGCGAAAAGTGTTTTTTCAACACTAACACAAGTGCGAAAAGTGGTTTTTCCACACTAATACAAGTGCAAAAGTGGTTTCCTGCACCAACACAAGTGCGAAAAGTGGTTTTTCAACACTAACACAAGTGCGAAAAGTGGTTTTTCAACACTATCACAAGTGCAAAAAGTGTTTTTTCCACACTAATACAAGTGCAAAAGTGGTTTCCTGCACCAACACAAGTGCAAAAAGTGGTTTTTCAACACTAACACAAGTGCGAAAAGTGGTTTTTCCACACTAATACAAGTGCAAAAGTGGTTTCCTGCACCAACACAAGTGCGAAAAGTGGTTTTTCAACACTAACACAAGTGCGAAAAGTGGTTTTCCACACTAATACAAGTGCAAAAGTGGTTTACTGCACCAACACAAGTGCAAAAGTGGTTTCCTGCACCAACACAAGTGCAAAAAGTGGTTTTTCAACACTAACACAAGTGCGAAAAGTGGTTTTTCAACACTAACACAAGTGCGAAAAGTGGTTTTTCCACACTAATACAAGTGCAAAAGTGGTTTCCTGCACCAACACAAGTGCGAAAAGTGGTTTTTCAACACTAACACAAGTGCGAAAAGTGGTTTTTCAACACTAACACAAGTGCGAAAAGTGGTTTTTCCACACTAATACAAGTGCAAAAGTGGTTTCCTGCACCAACACAAGTGCGAAAAGTGGTTTTTCAACACTAACACAAGTGCGAAAAGTGGTTTTTCAACACTAACACAAGTGCGAAAAGTGGTTTTTCAACACTATCACAAGTGCAAAAAGTGTTTTTTCCACACTAATACAAGTGCAAAAAGTGTTTTTTCCACACTAATACAAGTGCGAAATGTGGTTTTTCCACACTAATACAAGTGCAAAATTGGTTTCCTGCACCAACACAAGTGTGAAAAGTGGTTTTTCAACACTAACACAAGTGCGAAAAGTGGTTTTTCAACACTAACACAAGTGCGAAAAGTGGCTTTTCCACACTAATACAAGTGCAAAAGTGGTTTCCTGCACCAACACAAGTGCGAAAAGTGGTTTTTCAACACTAACACAAGTGCGAAAAGTGGTTTTCCACACTAATACAAGTGTAAAAGTGGTTTACTGCACCAACACAAGTGCAAAAGTGGTTTCCTGCACCAACACAAGTGCAAAAAGTGGTTTTTCAACACTAACACAAGTGCGAAAAGTGGTTTTTCAACACTAACACAAGTGCGAAAAGTGGTTTTTCCACACTAATAAAAGTGCAAAAGTGGTTTCCTGCACCAACACAAGTGCGAAAAGTGGTTTTTCAACACTAACACAAGTGCGAAAAGTGGTTTTTCCACACTAATACAAGTGCAAAAGTGGTTTCCTGCACCAACACAAGTGCGAAAAGTGGTTTTTCAACACTAACACAAGTGCGAAAAGTGGTTTTTCAACACTAACACAAGTGCGAAAAGTGGTTTTTCCACACTAATAAAAGTGCAAAAGTGGTTTCCTGCACCAACACAAGTGCGAAAAGTGGTTTTTCAACACTAACACAAGTGCGAAAAGTGGTTTTTCAACACTAACACAAGTGCGAAAAGTGGTTTTTCCACACTAATACAAGTGCAAAAGTGGTTTCCTGCACCAACACAAGTGCGAAAAGTGGTTTTTCAACACTAACACAAGTGCGAAAAGTGGTTTTTCAACACTAACACAAGTGCGAAAAGTGGTTTTTCAACACTAACACAAGTGCGAAAAGTGGTTTTTCAACACTATCACAAGTGCAAAAAGTGTTTTTTCCACACTAATACAAGTGCAAAAGTGGTTTTTCAACACTAACACAAATGCGAAAAGTGGTTTTTCAACACGAACACAAGTGCGAAAAGTGGTTTTTCAACACTAACACAAGTGTGAAAAGTGGTTTTTCAACACTATCACAAGTGCAAAAAGTGTTTTTTCCACACTAATACAAGTGCAAAAGTGGTTTCCTGCACCAACACAAAAACGAAAAGTGGTTTTTCAACACTAACACAAGTGCGAAAAGTGGTTTTTCCACACTAATACAAGTGCAAAAGTGGTTTCCTGCACCAACACAAGTGCAAAAAGTGGTTTTTCAACACTAACACAAATGCGAAAAGTGGTTTTTCAACACGAACACAAGTGCGAAAAGTGGTTTTTCAACACTAACACAAGTGCGAAAAGTGGTTTTTCAACACTATCACAAGTGCAAAAAGTGTTTTTTCCACACTAATACAAGTGCAAAAGTGGTTTCCTGCACCAACACAAATACGGAAAGTGGTTTTTCAACACTAACACAAGTGCGAAAAGTGGTTTTTCAACACTATCACAAGTGCAAAAAGTGTTTTTTCCACACTAATACAAGTGCAAAAAGTGTTTTTTCCACACTAATACAAGTGCGAAATGTGGTTTTTCCACACTAATACAAGTGCAAAAGTGGTTTCCTGCACCAACACAAGTGCGAAAAGTGGTTTTTCAACACCAACACAAGTGCGAAAAGTGGTTTTTCAACACTAACACAAGTGCGAAAAGTGGCTTTTCCACACTAATACAAGTGCAAAAGTGGTTTCCTGCACCAACACAAGTGCGAAAAGTGTTTTTTCAACACTAACACAAGTGCGAAAAGTGGTTTTTCCACACTAATACAAGTGCAAAAGTGGTTTCCTGCACCAACACAAGTGCGAAAAGTGGTTTTTCAACACTAACACAAGTGCGAAAAGTGGTTTTTCAACACTATCACAAGTGCAAAAAGTGTTTTTTCCACACTAATACAAGTGCAAAAGTGGTTTCCTGCACCAACACAAGTGCAAAAAGTGGTTTTTCAACACTAACACAAGTGCGAAAAGTGGTTTTTCCACACTAATACAAGTGCAAAAGTGGTTTCCTGCACCAACACAAGTGCGAAAAGTGGTTTTTCAACACTAACACAAGTGCGAAAAGTGGTTTTCCACACTAATACAAGTGCAAAAGTGGTTTACTGCACCAACACAAGTGCAAAAGTGGTTTCCTGCACCAACACAAGTGCAAAAGTGGTTTTTCAACACTAACACAAGTGCGAAAAGTGGTTTTTCAACACTAACACAAGTGCGAAAAGTGGTTTTTCCACACTAATACAAGTGCAAAAGTGGTTTCCTGCACCAACACAAGTGCGAAAAGTGGTTTTTCAACACTAACACAAGTGCGAAAAGTGGTTTTTCAACACTAACACAAGTGCGAAAAGTGGTTTTTCCACACTAATACAAGTGCAAAAGTGGTTTCCTGCACCAACACAAGTGCGAAAAAGTGGTTTTTCAACACTAACACAAGTGCGAAAAGTGGTTTTTCAACACTAACACAAGTGCGAAAAGTGGTTTTTCAACACTATCACAAGTGCAAAAAGTGTTTTTTCCACACTAATACAAGTGCAAAA
>NW_027617008.1:0-5000 GCF_964187855.1 Myxine glutinosa
AGTGTTACAGTGTAGTTTTACAATAAAGACGTTTCTATGTTACCGCTTGTCCGCTTCCTCC
Organism: Myxine glutinosa; assembly: GCF_964187855.1. Lineage (NCBI taxonomy): Eukaryota > Metazoa > Chordata > Myxini > Myxiniformes > Myxinidae > Myxine > Myxine glutinosa. Next base: position 62 of record NW_027617008.1, read on the forward strand.
TTGCTCACAAGCAGCGCGCGTAACGCCGCGCTTTAACAGTGTACAGAGTGTTTAAAAATAACGCTTCTTGCTATGAAACATCAAATGTTCCATGTCGGCCCAACTCGTCATTTTGACGGGCTTTACACTCGTGTCTATATCAAGTGCTTTGTCATTTTTTGAGTCCATTAAAACTGATGATTTCCTGTTGAAATGTTGATGACACGCTTGTTACTAATTCATTAAATCAAATCGTGATGGGATTCAAATATTGCGAGTTGTAGATGGTGGAAGTGACATACTGGTGGATGGCCTGGAGGAACTTGCGCTGGTGCCGTCGGACCCGAGCTGGGTCGAGTCGTTTCATGAGCCTCGTGTGCTTGTAAATGAGCCAAGTCTCACGGAGCACGTTTGCCGCAGCATTCTTTATCTAATGGGACACACAATGACAAGGCAGCTCAGGTTATGGCGGCTGCACAGAGCACATCAAACGGAACGCAAGAGAGGCAATAGCACTCATTATTGACTATTTAGATGTATAACGTCAAGCATTGCCGTAGCTACTCAAATCTTACTGCGACAGGAGGGCAATTTGGACTCAAGGACGCTTACCGGTGGTGGGTGTACACCTGCTCGTTGTAATTCATCGTTAACAATAAATTAAACAAACAAAAAAAACATCACAGATTCATCAAAAGCGAATAGTTGGGCGGACATGTGAAAAAGATGTTCACCTCTGGCAGGAAACATAAAAATTGGTATATAAGGATTTTAAGGTATGCTGAATTGAAATAGATGTGGAGACATTTGATAGGATCAACGCATTGTGTGGTCAACGCATTGATCAACGCATTGTATGGTATGCAGCATACGCATGCTTTAGTAATATGTAGAGTGCGGCGGAAGTCACCTGGTGGGCCCATTGAGCTCTATATGTGTAAGATCCTTTTTGGAGGGCACCTGCCCTGCCTTCTGTTGTGACATTCGCTGTCGCCATCACAGCCACCCATCCACTGCCATTCAACCAGTCGCCCATAACACTCATCAGAGCCATCTCGATGTCAAGTCCGCCTATCATCACCACATATATATCTTCACCATATTGGAGGGGCCAGGACCATTGGATTTTTTTGCTAATGGCATACAGTGGTTGGTCCATGGTGATGACTGGTACCTGTCCGGGATTGACGTGCTCGGTGGCTTGCTGGATCACATTCATACCGTGTTTCACCATGGCTAATGAGTGTGCATTGTCTCGGAAAAGTGGCAAAAGACCAGTGATTGCTGGTGGACGAGGGGCATCCTGCAAACTAGCAAAGTGGGCTGACCATGAGATGTTGTCTGTGTCATGTATTTCTTGTGACTCTTGACAGTGTATTCATCCTGTCCAGCCATGTTGTCTGATTAGTATCCGAGCTCAGGAGAGCATCACCTGGCATCAATGGGCTTTCTAGCTCCAAGGGCAGAGGGTGCTCATCGTGGTACGTAGCTGGGTTTACTACAGTATACGTCTCAGGTAGTGATGTGATCTTTTTGGCTCTCGGTGTATCTGGTGTAACAGCATCATGGTTACGGGCAACTCCAATGTTTGAGTATGAGCAATGTTGCGTCAGTGAAATTGCTGTTCCGTGGAAAGACGTTCGAGCTGATGTTGATGATGGATCATGGTCAATATTGTCCAGGTTCCCAGTTGTGAACAATCCACCACGAAGTGATCTTGGACAAACAACACCATCTCTTTCAAATGACTGTAAGGCATCATTCGCAAGATTGGTTGACCTCTGCATGATACGATCATATGACACTGAAAGTCCATTACTGAAGAGTTCATCAACAAGGTCTCGTTTTCTTGTTTTAGCGTGAATCGAAAGCCCTAGGTAAAGTGGCAAGGCTGTTTCACGATCTGAATTGTGACGCATTCCTGTTGTGCCTTTTCGACCACTCTTGTTGAGTCAAAGACGAGACTGCACCTTTGACTTCATTGCAGTTGTCATGTTGGTACTGAATGTTGGTATCACCAAGTATCATTTGCACCAGCGCAACCAGGGACTCAGGTAATGTGTCAAACTGGTCATCATCGAGTGATCCATGGAAATACTACTTCATCTGAAAGATCTGTCTCCGAACTATCTGAGCTGCTTTCATCAGCACAATTGCGTCACTGTCTGAGTCGTTTTTGCTGGCTTGTAATAAAGCGTCACCTGTCTTGCTTGAATATCATAATGACTCCATGCTTGCTCTTGTTGGCTTCCAGATTGGGCATATTCGACAGGAGTTTTTCTTTCAGTCTGGTTGGGTTGACTCTGTTTGATAGCTCAGCACCAAGTTGTTCAAGACGTTGAGTATATAGCTTCACCAAGTCTGATAGTTTGAATATACGACCAACAGGATGGTCAGATTGCCTGCAATCTTCCATGTATGACATTAGTTCTGCCAGAGCAACTGACTCAAGTTTGATATCATCATTATTTCCAGTGTCAGTCTTCATGGAGAGCGATCTGTGTCGTGTTTGCAATGCTGTCAAACAGTCCTTGTGGTACACAGCATCCAGTGCTGCCATACCCCCAGAAGACATCTTGGTAAGCAGTTTTGTGTCTCTAAGCTCTGTCACCATTGCACGTACATGCTTGTAGAAGTCAAGTGTCGCAGCCTTGTGACTCTTGTGCTCTGTCATGTCTACCGCTTGATCACAAAAGAAGCAGACTGGTTCATTTCTGGGATCAACATTTGGAAGAGAGAAGCTGGATCTCAGTCGAGATTTTACTGGTGAACCAGGCGTTTCAGTAGGTTGTTGTGCCTCTTTACGTTTTCTAGCTCGATCAACCTGGGTTTTGTTGCAAAGAAGCCAGCATCCTTTGTGCCACTTTGCACAATTTGTCATGAGAGTTGTTTCAATCCCAGGTCCATCGTTCAACCTTGACAGTTCTATGTGCAATGGAAGGGCATTGAGGCGGTGAAGTTCGTCAAAGTTCTCAGCTAATGATTTATAGCCCATTGGGGTTTCGCGATCTTTTCTTGAATTGCGTGGGTCTGTAAGATGGGTCGTTGATGGCTTCTGGCAAAGAACACATAGCGACCAATCTGTTGGTTGTAAATCAGCAGTTGGAGCACATCCCAGCTTCACTTTATTCGACATCTTCAGCTGATTGGGACAAGCACCTGAAATAAAATGAAATGATATCAGCAGGCTATAATTATGAAGCAGTGGATGAAGCATTACTATCTGTTTTGCATCAGGAAACTGCCCTGTCCTGTAGTTGCAAGGAATCCCACAAATAAATTAATAAAAATAACTGCAAAAATCCTGTAAAAAATGCATTTAATTAATGTCTGTTTGTTATCTGAAAGCGTAGGCAATCAATTTAGTTTCTGTAACTCTGTGGTCGCCATCTTGGATTTCCTCCCTTTGCTAAGAATACATATATAACTTAAACGTCAATATCTATGGAAGTAACACAATGGGTGGACAACAGACAAATAAACAGCCATGAATTAGATATATGTAGTCACATGAAAAAGTAAGTACACCCCATGTAAAGTTTTGACTTTTTCAACATATTTCAACATACAGCTATTTGATCTTCATTTCAACAATATTGATAGATAAAGGTGATATAATGTAACAAATATCATGAAACATTTACATTTTGTAGTCCATTGTATAATTTAAATAAACATAAATGCAAATTTCGCATGTGGAAAAAGTAAGTACACCCTTGACTCTAATAGGTGGTTTTGCCCCCTTTGGGAGAAACAACCTCAAGTAGGCGTTTCTTATAACTGTCTACCAGTCTCTGACATCGACTGGGAGAAATTTTTGCCCACTCCTCCATGCAGAATTCTTTCAGCTGTGCGATGTTTGAGGGGTTTCTTGCATGCACAGCTCGTTTCAAATCCCCACACAACATCTCGATGGGATTTAGATCCGGGCTTTGACTTGGCCATTCCAGAACCCTCCATTTCTTTCTTTTCAGCCATTCCTTGGTGGATTTACTGGTATGTTTAGGGTCATTGTCATGTTGCAAGGTCCACCTTCGGTTGAGCTTCAACTTCCCGACAGATGGCCTCACATTATCCTCAAGCACCCTCTGGTACAATGAAGAATTCATAGTGGATTCTATGATGGTGAGCTGCCCAGGCCCTGATGCAGCAAAGCTGCCCCAAACCATAAGATTTCCACCACCATGCTTTACAGTTGGTATCAGGTTCTTGTGGTCAAATGCTGTCTTTGGTTTTCGCCAAACATGTCTTCTGGTACTGTGGCCAAATAGCTCTACCTTTGACTCATCTGTCCAAAGCACATTGTTCCAGCAGTGCTGGTCTTAGCCGAGGTGTTCATTGGAAAACTTTAGTCTTGCCCTGATGTTCTTTCTGGAGAGCAAAAGTTTCCTCCTGGCACACCTCCCATGTAGATCAAATTTGTGCAGCCTCTTTCTCATGGTAGACTCGTGCACTTTGACATCAACAGTGGCAAGAGCTACCTGTAGGTCCCGTGATGACATTCTGGGGTTCTTAGAGACTTCTTTCAGCATCTTGCGGTCTGCTCTCGGGCTGAACTTGCTGGGGCGGCCTGGCCTCAACAAGTTGGCAGTTGTTTGGAATCTTCTCCACTTGAAGATGATCTTCCGGACAGTCGAATGATTGATTTCAAATTGTTTGGAGATCTTTTTAAATCCCTTCCCAGACTCGTAGGCATCTATAACCTTCTTTCTGAAGGCCTCAGAGAGCTCTTTTGAGCTAGGCATGGTGACGCCGCACACTTTTTTTTTTTTTTTTTTTGTATACTGAATCGAGGCTCGTGAAAGAGCTAACATTTATTTCACAAACAAATCAACCAGACAAACAAAATATACAAAAAGAGGGAGCAGAAGACAAGATGGGGAGAGAAGGGGAAGCATACAACCACAACATTTGAGAGCAGGGAGAAGTGTGGCAGGGAGAGGGCTTGGGGGCAGGAGGC